>NW_027255908.1:0-2500 GCF_043229965.1 Drosophila suzukii | reverse complement strand
TCTGTATGTCTGTATGTCTGTATGTCTGTATGTCTGTATGTCTGTATGTCTGTATGTCTGTATGTCTGTATGTCTGTATGTCTGTATGTCTGTATGTCTGTATGTCTGTATGTCTGTATGTCTGTATGTCTGTATGTCTGTATGTCTGTATGTCTGTATGTCTGTATGTCTGTATGTCTGTATGTCTGTATGTCTGTATGTCTGTATGTCTGTATGTCTGTATGTCTGTATGTCTGTATGTCTGAATGTCTGAATGTCTGTATGTCTGTATGTCTGTATGTCTGTATGTCTGTATGTTTGTATGTCTGTATGTCTGTATGTATGTCTGTATGTCTGTATGTCTGTATGTCTGTATGTCTGTATGTCTGTATGTCTGTATGTCTGTATGTCTGTATGTCTGTATGTCTGTATGTCTGTATGTCTGTATGTCTGTATGTCTGTATGTCTGTATGTCTGTATGTCTGTATGTCTGTATGTCTGTATGTCTGTATGTCTGTATGTCTGTATGTCTGTATGTCTGTATGTCTGTATGTCTGTATGTCTGTATGTCTGTATGTCTGTATGTCTGTATGTCTGTATGTCTGTATGTCTGTATGTCTGTATCTCTGTATGTCTGTATATCTGTATGTCTGTATGTCTGTATGTCTGTATGTCTGTATGTCTGTATGTCTGTATGTCTGTATGTCTGTATATCTGTATGTCTGTATGTCTGTATGTCTGTATGTCTGTATGTCTGTATGTCTGTATGTCTGTATGTCTGTATGTCTGTATGTCTGTATGTCTGTATGTCTGTATGTCTGTATGTCTGTATGTCTGTATGTCTGTATGTCTGTATGTCTGTATGTCTGTATGTCTGTATGTCTGTATGTCTGTATGTCTGTATGTCTGTATGTCTGTATGTCTGTATGTCTGTATGTCTGTATGTCTGTATGTCTGTATGTCTGTATGTCTGTATGTCTGTATGTCTGTATGTCTGTATGTCTGTATGTCTGTATGTCTGTATGTCTGTATGTCTGTATGTCTGTATGTCTGTATGTCTGTATGTCTGTATGTCTGTATGTCTGTATGTCTGTATGTCTGTATGTCTGTATGTCTGTATGTCTGTATGTCTGTATGTCTGTATGTCTGTATGTCTGTATGTCTGTATGTCTGTATGTCTGTATGTCTGTATGTCTGTATGTCTGTATGTCTGTATGTCTGTATGTCTGTATGTCTGTATGTCTGTATGTCTGTATGTCTGTATGTCTGTATGTCTGTATGTCTGTATGTCTGTATGTCTGTATGTCTGTATGTCTGTATGTCTGTATGTCTGTATGTCTGTATGTCTGTATGTCTGTATGTCTGTATGTCTGTATGTCTGTATGTCTGTATGTCTGTATGTCTGTATGTCTGTATGTCTGTATGTCTGTATGTCTGTATGTCTGTATGTCTGTATGTCTGTATGTCTGTATGTCTGTATGTCTGTATGTCTGTATGTCTGTATGTCTGTATGTCTGTATGTCTGTATGTCTGTATGTCTGTATGTCTGTATGTCTGTATGTCTGTATGTCTGTATGTCTGTATGTCTGTATGTCTGTATGTCTGTATGTCTGTATGTCTGTATGTCTGTATGTCTGTATGTCTGTATGTCTGTATGTCTGTATGTCTGTATGTCTGTATGTCTGTATGTCTGTATGTCTGTATGTCTGTATGTCTGTATGTCTGTATGTCTGTATGTCTGTATGTCTGTATGTCTGTATGTCTGTATGTCTGTATGTCTGTATGTCTGTATGTCTGTATGTCTGTATGTCTGTATGTCTGTATGTCTGTATGTCTGTATGTCTGTATGTCTGTATGTCTGTATGTCTGTATGTCTGTATGTCTGTATGTCTGTATGTCTGTATGTTTGTATGTCTGTATGTCTGTATGTATGTCTGTATGTCTGTATGTCTGTATGTCTGTATGTCTGTATGTCTGTATCTCTGTATGTCTGTATATCTGTATGTCTGTATGTCTGTATGTCTGTATGTCTGTATGTCTGTATGTCTGTATGTCTGTATGTCTGTATGTCTGTATGTCTGTATGTCTGTATATCTGTATGTCTGTATGTCTGTATGTCTGTATGTCTGTATGTCTGTATGTCTGTATGTCTGTATGTCTGTATGTCTGTATGTCTGTATGTCTGTATGTCTGTATGTCTGTATGTCTGTATGTCTGTATGTCTGTATGTCTGTATGTCTGTATGTCTGTATGTCTGTATGTCTGTATGTCTGTATGTCTGTATGTCTGTATGTCTGTATGTCTGTATGTCTGTATGTCTGTATGTCTGTATGTCTGTATGTCTGTATGTCTGTATGTCTGTATGTCTGTATGTCTGTATGTCTGTATGTCTGTATGTCTGTATGTCTGTATGTCTGTATGTCTGTATGTCTGTATGTCTGTATGTCTGTATGTCTGTATGTCTGTATGTGTGTATGTCTGTATGTCTGTATGTCTGTATGTCTGTATGTCTGTATGTCTG
>NW_027255907.1:305000-549000 GCF_043229965.1 Drosophila suzukii | reverse complement strand
AAATTATAGCACTTTTTGCAGGGAACGAACCGATCTCGGGAGAAGTTTTCGACAAAGAGGAGGAAATCATGGCGTCTAGAGTGGATGTAGGATGCACAAAATCCCCAAAATCCATAAAAATGGTATTTTTGGTATTCTAGCGAGGATCGGATTCTTGCTACTGAAGGGTTGCATCTGGGCTATTTATGTTAATTACCATGGGTAATGTCTTGACTAGGAATGCCAACTTGGCCGAAAATACTGACTCCCACAACCACAGTTTTGATTTTTAGTCCCTGACTAACAATTAAAACTGAAAAAGGAGTCAGGAGAAGTCAACGCTTTAAAACTTAGTGCCGCGATAAAATTCTTCGTGGCGGTCACACGCCTTACGCAAAGCTTCCAAAGAAGGGGTGTCAACATGCAGTAACTCAAGTTTCAAGTCTGGCTTAAGATTGTGGCGCACTTCGCTGGCTAGCTCACTATCATGCATGGGTTCTCGGAGGGAATTAGCTATGATAAGCATTGCGTCAAGAAAGTCGTCAAAACTTTCGTTTGAACCCTGCTTACGACGACGCATGGCACTTTTTATTTCACGGTCTGATCTCTGATCTGAGTATCTCTCCTTTAAGCGTCTGCATAATACATGCCAGTTCATGTCATCTACCGACCTATGAACACGCCAGTAAAAAGATAGAGCAGGACCTGCAAATAGCAAATTTGCAAACTGCGACAACAAATCGAAATTTCCGTTTAGGCTTTGTGTAGTGAGACAGTTTACACGGTATATAAAATCCTCAATTGCGATGTCGTCAGCTGACCCACTGAATTTGATTCGCCAGTTGGAAATCACATTTGAAATTCTGTCAGGACGATCCAAAGAAAGATCGCTGCGATCGCTTCGCACATCCGAAGAGTTCCTAACTCGCTGACTGTTTTGACCCTGATTGTTCTGGAAACCGACTTGTCCTGAATTGTTACGGAATTCGTGCTGCGTATTGTTATCCACAAACGTAGACCTATTCAATTGGCTAAACATCTGAGTCATTTTTTCTGTGATTGTATCTGTCATGGTTACTTGAAATGTTCTCTGGTTCTCTAACATGCTTTTTTGAAATGCTCGCATTTGATTCGCAAGACTTTGCTGATCTGGGTCTTCGGTTACATCTGAGTCAATAGTTTGCCTATTGTCTTGCTGGGGATTCAAGTTGCCATTCTGAGGGACGATAATAATGTTCTGATTATCGGCGTTACGAGACCTAGATCTGGTCATCATTCGATTTTGCATACCGGAATTCGGATTAGATACCGTCTGGGACTGAGAACATGGTTGAGAGCATGTTGGACAAGTGTTGCTATCCTGCAGCCAGTTTTGTAGACAAGCCTTATGAAAGCAATGTTTACAAGCAGTTTCAATTAAATCCAATTCGAAAACTACTGCGTTGCAGAGGGTGCACATCACTGAGACATCATCACCTAGAGAAACTAAGTTCTCGTTGCTGTGCCTAACCGACATTTTTAAAACCTAACTAAACAACCAACTAATCTCAAAAACTTAAAAAGAGAAATGGAAGATATACGATATGCGATAGAAATATACGATATGCGATAGATATGTACGATATGCGATAGAAGTATACGATAATCATTCAACAATGACAAGACGAGAAAGATCCTTGAGAAATACGGAATGCGGTAGTATCATAAAAATATGAGGGGCTTATCCTGAGGAGTAATGTAGCAGCAGGTTGATTTTCGTTCGATAGGTACTAATTATTAACTGAAAATGTTTGCGGAATTAATTATATAAAAATAGTATTTTGAGGTCTAACCAATCAAAAGAGGGACTAGCCGAATTTTTCCAGCTAGAACAAATCTCGATTTTAATTGGATAGAAGATGTGGTTTGAAAACTGAAAACTTGGTAAAGAACCGACCTTAAATCAGAACTAAAATTCCGAAGTATCAAATAATCAAAATGGAATGTTTTTAACTATAATGTCCGAGTATGACCGAACTGATAGAAAAACATGTAACAAAAGTATAACATTTCTGCTGGTATGGCTCCGAATCTATCCAGAGTACCATCAAATCCAAGTCAAAAATGAAATACTAACTGAAACTACAATTTTACAAAAATGGATGGATTGAAATATTTTCGGGAAGCTCGGCTGTCAAACGACAGATGCCTGATCAGGCATCGGGCTTGCTCCATTGTTGGGCGCCATTTAATTCTGTAACGAACACACTCTATGAGCGTTGTCCACCCTAACACCTCTGTCTACGCTTTGACCGGCCTACTCAGGGAGATGGGTGTGGGTTTGTGTTAAGATGAAACAAGAGTGTCACAGAACTAACAATAGTAGACAGAGAGACGGTAACGATAAGAATTTTTAACCCATCGGCTAAGATTCGGACGAGAGACTGTACCTATCGAAGACGGAGGCCCAGATGTTATTGGCCACCTTCTATACCCACCCTACCTGTGAAGTCTCATTAGACTCCACCCTTAAAACAACCGCTGCGCTACATCCTCTAAGGTGCCCTCAAAAGATCACAAATTAATTCATCTTAAATTTCATTTAATACGGCAAATACGATAATATGGTTCATGGTTCTTAATACTACAAATCCTAACACTAAAGCCTTAGAACTAAGCGTTCTTTACGCCAAAAGACTCTCTATATGATCGAGTGTCAGTACAAGATTATCAAATAGGAAAAGAAATGGATATTTTGTTTACGTTAAATTATTACGAAACTGATTACATATTTTATCGATATGCGGCAAGCTTATTCAAAAATTACAGGAAATCACTTAGGCGGATTACGTTAAATTAGATAAGTGCAAACGATTCTTATTTAATATTTATATCAATACGCGAATGTGGAAAAATTACATGTATATATTGGTACCAAAAGTGTGCGGGCTCAGACAAGAATGAATATATATGTAGGAATGTAAATGATTTACGGCTATGCCGTACTTACGAACTCTCCAACGAAGTCAGCAGGCCTGATGACGATCGATGTGCGCTGTAGGATAATTTAATTTAAGTGTATATATGTCATACTATGTCGTAAGCACACACGCAAGTATAAAAGCTAAATAGGAATCGTAAATTAAATTAGAAACTCGTCATACAAATATTTAAAATAAGAAAATTAAACTACAATCGCTTTAGCGATACAAAAACGAGTTGGCAGTCCCGGCCAAAATTAACTGGAAGCCAGAATTGGAACTGAAATTCCAATTGGGAAGCGGCGTCCGCCTCCGCTGTCTTGCCCGAATTACGCCGAATCGGCGCCGGTGCGTTTTTCGCCCGAACTGCAACTTGATCTGACTTGTAGATCGTGGTGCGGGCTTGGCAAGGTCAAAACCTCACGCGGGTTGACTGCGGCGATTTTTGAAGCCGCTTATGGTATGCCGATGATGAAATTAATCCAGGTGTGGCAAAGAAGACAGATTCCTTTCACGCGGTGTGCGGTATAAGAATCCCAAATGGCGATTATGGCCTGGCGCTGAAGAAATGTATGGTTCCGCTGATGAATCGCTGCACGCGGCACCTGCTCCTTGCTGTGCGCAGAGGGAGGACTGTAAAACTTCTGTCAATTCCGAGAATTTGCACGTGGGTCTGGTCACTGCTGTTTTCCGGGAATTACAATTAGATTTTTCCAATATATCGTCGAATAATCTTACCACCAATATTGGGAGTGATAACAGGTCGTACTGCTCAACCAAAATTCCTAGAATTTCACACGCGGATGTGTGGATGCGAACGGGTTTGAAAATTATAGCACTTTTTGCAGAGAACGAACCGATCTCGGGAGAAGCTTGCGACAAAGAGGAGGAAATCATGGCGTCTAGAGTGGATGTAGGATGCACAAAATCCCCAAAATCCATAAAAATGGTATTTTTGGTATTCTAGCGAGGATCGGATCCTTGCTACTGAAGGGTTGCATCTGGGCTATTTATGTTAATTACCATGGGTAATGTCTTAACTAGTAATGCCAACTTAGCCGAAAATACTGACTCCCACAACCACAGTTTTGATTTTTAGTCCCTGACTAACAATTAAAACTGAAAAAGGAGTCAGGAGAAGTCAACGCTTTAAAACTTAGTGCCGCGATAAAATTTTTCGTGGCGGTGACACACCTTACGCAAAGCTTCCAAAGAAGGGGTGTCAACATGCAGTAACTCAAGTTTCAAGTCTGCCTTAAGATTGTGGCGCACTTCGCTGGCTAACTCACTATCATGCATGGGTTCTCGGAGGGAATTAGCTATGATAAGCATTGCGTCAAGAAAGTCATCAAAACTTTCGTTTGAACCCTCCTTACGACGACGCATTGCACTTTTTATTTCACGGTCTGATCTCTGATCTGAGTATGTCTCCTTTAAGCGTCTGCATAATACATGCCAGTTCATGTCATCTACCGACCTATGAACACGCCAGTAAAAAGATAGAGCAGGACCTGCAAATAGCAAATTTGCAAACTGCGACAACAAATCGAATTTTCCGTTTAGGCTTTGTGTAGTGAGACAGTTTACACGATATATAAAATCCTCAATTGCGATGTCGTCAGCTGACCCACTGAATTTGATTCGCCAGTTGGAAATCACATTTGAAATTCTGTCAGGACGATCCAAAGAAAGATCGCTGCGATCGCTTCGCACATCCGGAGAGTTCCTAACTCGCTGACTGTTTTGACCCTGATTGTTCTGGAAATCGACTTGTCCTGAATTGTTATGGAATTCGTGATGCGTATTGTTATCCACAAACGTAGACCTATTCAGTTGGCTAAACATCTGAGTCATTTTTTCTGTGATTGTATCTGTCATGGTTACTTGAAATGTTCTCTGGTTCTCTAACATGCTTTTTTGAAATGCTCGCATTTGATTCGCAAGACTTTGCTGATCTGGGTCTTCGGTTACATCTGAGTCAATAGTTTGCCTATTGTCTTGCTGGGGATTCAAGTTGCCATTCTGAGGGACGATAATAATGTTCTGATTATCGGCGTTACGAGACCTAGATCTGGTCATCATTCGATTTTGCATACCGGAATTCGGATTAGATACCGTCTGGGACTGAGAACATGGTTGAGAGCATGTTGGACAAGTGTTGCTATCCTGCAGCCAGTTTTGTAGACAAGCCTTATGAAAGCAATGTTTACAAGCAGTTTCAATTAAATCCAATTCGAAAACTACTGCGTTGCAGAGGGTGCACATCACTGAGACATCATCACCTAGAGAAACTAAGTTCTCGTTGCTGTGCCTAACCGACATTTTTAAAACCTAACTAAACAACCAACTAATCTCAAAAACTTAAAAAGAGAAATGGAAGATATACGATATGCGATAGAAATATACGATATGCGATAGATATGTACGATATGCGATAGAAGTATACGATAATCATTCAACAATGACAAGACGAGAAAGATCCTTGAGAAATACGGAATGCGGTAGTATCATAAAAATATGAGGGGCTTATCCTGAGGAGTAATGTAGCAGCAGGTTGATTTTCGTTCGATAGGTACTAATTATTAACTGAAAATGTTTGCGGAATTAATTATATAAAAATAGTATTTTGAGGTCTAACCAATCAAAAGAGGGACTAGCCGAATTTTTCCAGCTAGAACAAATCTCGATTTTAATTGGATAGAAGATGTGGTTTGAAAACTGAAAACTTGGTAAAGAACCGACCTTAAATCAGAACTAAAATTCCGAAGTATCAAATAATCAAAATGGAATGTTTTTAACTATAATGTCCGAGTATGACCGAACTGATAGAAAAACATGTAACAAAAGTATAACATTTCTGCTGGTATGGCTCCGAATCTATCCAGAGTACCATCAAATCCAAGTCAAAAATGAAATACTAACTGAAACTACAATTTTACAAAAATGGATGGATTGAAATATTTTCGGGAAGCTCGGCTGTCAAACGACAGATGCCTGATCAGGCATCGGGCTTGCTCCATTGTTGGGCGCCATTTAATTCTGTAACGAACACACTCTATGAGCGTTGTCCACCCTAACACCTCTGTCTACGCTTTGACCGGCCTACTCAGGGAGATGGGTGTGGGTTTGTGTTAAGATGAAACAAGAGTGTCACAGAACTAACAATAGTAGACAGAGAGACGGTAACGATAAGAATTTTTAACCCATCGGCTAAGATTCGGACGAGAGACTGTACCTATCGAAGACGGAGGCCCAGATGTTATTGGCCACCTTCTATACCCACCCTACCTGTGAAGTCTCATTAGACTCCACCCTTAAAACAACCGCTGCGCTACATCCTCTAAGGTGCCCTCAAAAGATCACAAATTAATTCATCTTAAATTTCATTTAATACGGCAAATACGATAATATGGTTCATGGTTCTTAATACTACAAATCCTAACACTAAAGCCTTAGAACTAAGCGTTCTTTACGCCAAAAGACTCTCTATATGATCGAGTGTCAGTACAAGATTATCAAATAGGAAAAGAAATGGATATTTTGTTTACGTTAAATTATTACGAAACTGATTACATATTTTATCGATATGCGGCAAGCTTATTCAAAAATTACAGGAAATCACTTAGGCGGATTACGTTAAATTAGATAAGTGCAAACGATTCTTATTTAATATTTATATCAATACGCGAATGTGGAAAAATTACATGTATATATTGGTACCAAAAGTGTGCGGGCTCAGACAAGAATGAATATATATGTAGGAATGTAAATGATTTACGGCTATGCCGTACTTACGAACTCTCCAACGAAGTCAGCAGGCCTGATGACGATCGATGTGCGCTGTAGGATAATTTAATTTAAGTGTATATATGTCATACTATGTCGTAAGCACACACGCAAGTATAAAAGCTAAATAGGAATCGTAAATTAAATTAGAAACTCGTCATACAAATATTTAAAATAAGAAAATTAAACTACAATCGCTTTAGCGATACAAAAACGAGTTGGCAGTCCCGGCCAAAATTAACTGGAAGCCAGAATTGGAACTGAAATTCCAATTGGGAAGCGGCGTCCGCCTCCGCTGTCTTGCCCGAATTACGCCGAATCGGCGCCGGTGCGTTTTTCGCCCGAACTGCAACTTGATCTGACTTGTAGATCGTGGTGCGGGCTTGGCAAGGTCAAAACCTCACGCGGGTTGACTGCGGCGATTTTTGAAGCCGCTTATGGTATGCCGATGATGAAATTAATCCAGGTGTGGCAAAGAAGACAGATTCCTTTCACGCGGTGTGCGGTATAAGAATCCCAAATGGCGATTATGGCCTGGCGCTGAAGAAATGTATGGTTCCGCTGATGAATCGCTGCACGCGGCACCTGCTCCTTGCTGTGCGCAGAGGGAGGACTGTAAAACTTCTGTCAATTCCGAGAATTTGCACGTGGGTCTGGTCACTGCTGTTTTCCGGGAATTACAATTAGATTTTTCCAATATATCGTCGAATAATCTTACCACCAATATTGGGAGTGATAACAGGTCGTACTGCTCAACCAAAATTCCTAGAATTTCACACGCGGATGTGTGGATGCGAACGGGTTTGAAAATTATAGCACTTTTTGCAGAGAACGAACCGATCTCGGGAGAAGCTTGCGACAAAGAGGAGGAAATCATGGCGTCTAGAGTGGATGTAGGATGCACAAAATCCCCAAAATCCATAAAAATGGTATTTTTGGTATTCTAGCGAGGATCGGATCCTTGCTACTGAAGGGTTGCATCTGGGCTATTTATGTTAATTACCATGGGTAATGTCTTAACTAGTAATGCCAACTTAGCCGAAAATACTGACTCCCACAAATTTTCATGCTAGAATAAAAATTTTAACTGAAATGAATTGGTCGCGTCAATACCTATCGCCCATAACGCTTAAATCTGTCTACCCCCGGTAGGTGGCGCATTTTAATATCGCTATGCTGCTTGCATATCTTCATTTCCCTTTGGTCCCTTTTCGTGAGTAACGGGTATCTAATAGTCGAGGTACTTAACAATAGCGATCTTCCTTGTTAAATTTAATAATTATAACTGCACGGGTATCCTTTCCTTTCTTGTTAATTTTTTGCTTCTTGTATACAAATGTATATCAAAGCCCCTATAAATTCGTTTAAATTATTTATTTTAAATATATTTCGGGTCCATTATAAAATGTTTGGATGACTTAGCAATACATGGCCGATTACTCTGAGATTGGACCCTTCATTTAGCTATGTAATAGTGACAGAAAGCTCTTCTCCTGTCCTCAATAGATGACTTCCAGCGGAGTAGGCGACGTCAACATACCTAGCTGGGCAACCTGTACAGCAACTGTTCGGCTCAGACAAATTTATAGCAGTTTAACAGAACAGCAAGTTACAGTGTCCAAGAAGTAAATATATGCGAATTTGACAAATACAATTAATTAAATACAATTGAATTACAGATAGCAACCATTTGAGTAGGGTGTATTTGTATGTTCTGGATCAATGGGGGGTTTGTATGTTCTGGATCACTTTTTTATTGTATGTTCTGACTCACTGTTTCGCTGGTGCGGGGGCGCTTATCGCGAGCGGAAGTTGTTGTTGTGGAAGCTGCTAGGGCCGCGCTCACTTCCCCTCCCACTCCCCCTCCCAGTTCCCCTCCCGCTTGTCCTCCCGCTTGTCCTGGTGCTTGACCCTCTGGGGAGTTGCGCTCACTTCCCCTCCCCCCCTTCCCCTCCCGCTTGTCATCGGACTCTCACTCTCGTTTGCGATAGCGTCCACTCCGCACTCCCACTTGTCCTCTCACTCTCGTTTAAAAGTTATGTATGTATATATTATTTTCTTCGGTTTACAAACTCTTGTATTACGTGAATATTAATATAGTACAAACAATTTGTAACCATAGAAAACAATATACTCTTTTTATCTCACTTTACTTTAAAAATATATTTTTTTTGTCGTTACTCGTTTAAAAATTATATACGTATGTATATTATTTTCTTTGGACTACAAATCTCCGTATTATGTGAATATTAATATAGTACAAAGAGTATGTAGCCCCATAGAAAACAATAAACTCTATTTTTTATCTCACTTCACTTTCTCTACATTTTTGAAGGCTTAAAATATATATTTTTAATGTCATCATGACGAATAATCTATTAAATATATTAGATTTTCCACACAATAACATTAAAAAGAATATACCCTTTATCTCACTTCACTTTCTCTGCATTTTGAAGGCTTTGAATATATTTTTGAAGTTATCGTGTTTAAAGATCTTTTAAATATATTAGATTTTTCCATACCATAACGTTAAAACAATAAACAATATACTCTTTTTTTACCCTCACTTCAATTTTTCCGCGTTTTTGAAGGCTTTAAATATATTTTTTGATGTAATCGTGGTGCAATATCTATTAAATATATTAGATTTTTCAACACAATAACACCAAAACAATATACTCTTTCACTTAACTTTCTCTGCATTTTTGAAGGCTTTAAATATATTTTTGATGTCACCGTGGTGCTATATTTATTAAATATATCAGATATTTTTCCCATGATGACAACAAATAATATACTCTTTTATCACACACTTCACTTTTGTTAATTTCTACACACACACGCACATTATTGAAGGCTTTAGATATATCTTTTTTTTGTTATCGCGGAAAGAGTTCTTCTATTAAATAAATAGCAAATCTCTTTCCGCGACACAAAAAAAAAATACTCTTTATCTCACATCACTTTCTCTGCATTTCTGTTTTTTTTTTTCTTTTGAAGGCTTTAAAAATATATTTTTTTCCTGATCGCGTAAAAAGATCTATTAAATATAGCAGATCTTCCTCATCGATACAGAAAAAATATACTCTTCAACTTACGTTACACACACACACACACACACACACGATCGTTGATTTTGATATTGTTTCTGTTCAACGTTCTAGTGCCATATTTTGTGAATATTTATATAATCAATAGATCGTTAAACAGAAACAATATAATATTGTTTTTTTTTGTTTTTGTGACTGTAAGCTGAAATGAGAACGTTGTATATTAAGAGATTCTATTTTCAGGAGTAAATAAGTTTTTTATTAATGTTGATAGGTTAATATATATATATTGGTTATTGTTATATATGTGTATATTATTAATATCGCCTTTCAATTCTCTCAGCCAAGTCCTGGTAGCGTTGTATTATAATATAAACTCCTACTTTAAAACGTTTTCTAATGTTACGTGAAAACTTCAATTCGCTGTCTGATATGTGTGCCCCTATCGTCATCATATTTCGTAAGGTCTGTAGTTCAAAATCAGGGAGAATGTCTTCATACTCAATGCAAAATTCATCGATTTCTTTTTTTAGCTCATCAACTTCGTCTGTATTAACGAATGTTTCAATCTCATAACTGCTTAATTCTTTCCTATTATTGTATCCCGCACCGAAAACGTCATCATCATCTTCAATAATAATCTTAGCATTTTTTTTTGTTGGGTTTTCACGCAAAAAGCGATAGCGTTGCATTAAATTAAACGCTCCCCACATGAATTGCCCACTGATTGGGCGTAAGGCTCTGTAGTCCCCCGGAGTAAGTACTGTTCTTACTGTCAAAAGTCTTTTTACGGTGCGTAAGGTTCTCAGATCGGCGCTAGATATTACATCATCGTATAACGTACGAAACTCTTCAATTTCATCCTTTAGCTCTCTGTTGATAGATCTTCGTTTAGCAAGAGAGTTAACAGTGGTGGATTTAACCAACTTATTGGGTCGAGGATCTTCCTTTTCAGCAACACCAGCAGCAGCAGCAGCATCAGCATCAGCAACACCAGCAGCAGCAGCATCATCAGTAGTACCATCATCAGTACTAGCAGCATCACCATCACCATCAAACCTTTATTTTTTTTTTTGATTGAAAAAATATAAATAAAAAAAGAGATGAAGAATAAATTATAATTTTACATTCTTTTTTTATGTTTTTTTTTTTGTTTTGTCTAGGCGCAGCAGGTATGGTTATGGTGGAGACCTACGTTATTATCCTCAATGGTGTCCTCAGGAATTTGATTTAAGATCTTGTAATCGTGGACGGTATAGTCTTCTTCTTCTTCGTCTTCTTCTGAGGTTGCGTAACCGGGTTGTCTGTGGGTACACACCACACATTTGCAATTGGAGCATCGAAGCGCTTTCGGTGGTCTACTCAATTTGCTTAACCAATTTGAACCGGATGCTTCTTCTGCTCCTACTACCACTTTCTTGAATTTGATCGTTTGTGACTCCATGTTAACTTCTGCTTGCTTGCTTAGTTTTGGTTATATATATTGTTCACGTACTTAATTCAATTATGAACTGACTTTGAATTTGACCGTCTCAGCGCTATTTATTGGAAATTTTTCGCTGATTGAGTGTGTGTATGTGGACGCTACATTTTCTCGCAATCACTTGCAAATACAAAGTAAGTGTTTTTTGTTTGAAATCCCTTTTGAACACCGGATGTGCGATAACTGCATCCATTTGCATCCATTAATTTGTTTATTTCTACCCCCACGCTCAATTTTTATATTTGAGTAGGTGGCTTGCTGGTTTTTTTTCGTTTTTTTTTAAGTTATGTGAAAGATAACGAAGAAAAAAAGGTCATTAAAATTTATTGGCTGAGTGGATGATAAGAGTATACTTTGAGAAAAAAAATGTGATTTAAATTCACAACTGCGCAATAAGTGCACACACACACACAATCACCTGCAATACAAAGTATGTATTTTTATTTTTTGTATTTTTTTCTTGTGATAACGAAGAAATAAAGTGAAATAAACGTTCAATACTGATTGTCTCAATATATTGATTGCATTTTATATTTAGTGTTCTCTTCTGATAATTGCTTTTATACAAACAACGAATTGATATAGCCGACTCTTTATATTGGAGATTAAAGTGCCTATAGAATGGTACTGTTGCATTCAGTATTCCTCCAATATTTTTCTCCCTTTCTATTAGGTTTGCTTGAAACAATTCGATTACTTGATCAACCGTAACTTTAATATTATCCTCGGCATTGTCCTCATCGTTAGCTGTTGATGTTGGTGGTGCTGCTGGTGGTGTTGGTGTTGACGATTCAGTTATCAAATCCACCCACTCACTGGGCTTTATTGTTGTGGTTGGTGGTGGTGGTGGTGGTGGTGTTGACGATGGTTGTCTCATAAATTCTAATGAGAGGTTTACTTTTAACACCTCGTTGTTCGATAATGTTATATTAAATTCTACACTTTTTGTATTTGTATTGATACTATTGGTGATATTCAGAATAGAAGCAAATTCAGGATTCGGAATAGGATTACAGTTTCCCTCCCCGAAATTGCAACCGAATAGTAAAATAATTACAATGATTATTATTCGCAACATTTTTATTTTTATTTTTTATATTTTTTTTACGTTTTTATTCTCGTTTTGATTGTAGTTTCTAGCTTGCAGTTCGACTTGCTACTAATGCTTGCTTGCTTGCATTCTCACAGAGAACGCAATAGAAAAAATATTCACATATACGTACATTGTATATATATATTTATAATATTTTTCTAACCTCGTTTGATTGCGGTGTATATTCGAATAATTTATCATGAATTATGAGACAGTATGCAAATGTTTTTGAAGGGATATTACTTTGTGTTTTAATCTCAATTCGTATATCAATGGGTCCACTTTTTACTGCTTCATTTTGATGCGTTACATCTAATGGGAGCCTTATTTTTATAAGTCTCTAGCGATAATAACGGTTGTGACTCACAGCCGTAGTAACTTTTTTGAAAATTGATATACATCACAGTGCTCTTGAAGCAGAAGCAGGGTTTTTGAAAATGGATGGAAGGTTTTTGAACGTAGAGTTTTCCTACATGAGCTCTAGTTTCAAAATTTGCAAACAGCGAAATCATACCTGATCCTATTTTAAAGTTAGACTGATTTAACCTGTGATAGATGCGTTATTATGAGTAATACATTGCTCATTTCGTCATTGGAGGTCCATAGGTTATATAACATCAAAAGTTTAGTTAATTTTAGTTGATTTACTAATGAGAAAGACAGTTGACTGTCGAGAAAAATTTTTGGTTGAATATAATATAAACATTTGAACTGAACCAATAGCTTCTCTCGACAGTTGACAGTCGCGTATGCTTACTGCGTATGTGCTCAGGTCCCTATGGACGCAAGGCCTCACGGGTGTAACGAGCTATTTACATATCAGCATTGTTATAAGACTTCATAAAAACTGCAAGGCTCTAATGGACAATACGAAAACTTGTCTTCACGATGAAAATAGACGTAAAGTCTGCGGACCTTGCGGTAAAAAAATTTTTTTCGGGAAAAGAAAGCCGAATGAATTTCTTATAAATGAAAAGTATGAATCATTGATTAAGATGTTTATAAACAAAGATTACGATTTAAATAACGAGAAATTTCCCCTAAGCATATGCAGAACCTGCTATCTTACACTATTTGATGCAAGTAAGAATATTTTTACAAGACCTTTACCAGGTATGCCAGATTACATTTGTTTGGTTTTACCTAAAAATACTCGCACATCTACGGACAGTTGTAATTGTTATATATGCTTAACAGGTAGACATAAAGGTCATGAAAAAGTAGTAAAGGGTAGAGGTTGTAAACGAAACTTTGAATCTGAGATTGACACAACTAACGGTCTTTATGGATCCTCAAATATTGACAAACTTGCAAAGAAAAACATCCAAAAAAAGGAAAAAATTACCCTTCAAGTGTGTAAAAAATGCTTACAAGAAATCAGCAAAGGTAAGAAGCATTCATGTAACAATATGCAAGCTGTCTTGAAACTAATGGAAAACGTTCCCGAGAAAAAGCAAGAATACATTGCGTCTAGTATTATTAAAACAAAAATTCATTCTGAAGACAATGCAAGCGGGCGCATTAGGAATAAGCAAATTCAGTTGAGTACAAAGGGTTCGAAAATGAAAATTGTTGTCAATCCGAATGAAAAAAAAACACTACGTTCAGCGAGGAGCGTTTGGATAATTTGCGAGTGAATCTTGGCTTATCTCGCAATAAAATGAAGAATATTGCTAACTTTCTAAGATCAAATGTTGGGAGAAAGTCAGTACCCGTGGATTACAGTAAGCACATGTCAGGGCAATCTAAAATTTTACAAAATATTTATAAAAAAGGTAAATACTCTTTTGATTGTGACGATAGAAAAAAAGAAGAAAGACCAGTAGTTTACACAGATGCAGAAGAACTTTTTGATGCAGTTGTTACAGAGAGAAAATTTCAGGGAAACGTTTGTGTTAAAGCAATGGCCGACGGGGGTGGCGGATTTTTCAAAATTTCTCTATCAATATTTCAAGAAAACTGTGATTACGATGATGATGATGATTCAACAATTCAGAATAGGAATCGAAGATGTCTGTATTTCGAAGGTGGTAGCGCAAGTAAGAAAGCGAAATTGATGAGCGTGAAACGAGTTGTGTTGCTATGCATTGTTCCTAAGATTAAGGAAACAAATGAAAATGTTAAACTTTTGTTTGAAATCACTAAAATAAATAATATTCCCTTTAAGTTCGTTTCGGATTTCAAATTGTTGCTTATCATAAATGGCCAACAGACAGCATCTGCAATGTTTCCTTGCCCCTACTGTTTCATTTCACTCGACGACCTGAGAGAAAATAAGACTCCTACGCAGGAGGATGTAAGCAGTTCTCATTGTAGTTCGGATGCAAATAATTTAAAAACCAATGTCACGAGACTAAAAACTTTCGGAGATTTAAGAAATGATTTCGAACAGTTCGATCTTTCTGGTAGAAATAAGAAAAACAGCAAAGAGTTTCACAGTACTATCAACTCTCCTCTATTCACAGAAAGTGATGATACCACCGTGTTAGAAAAATGCGTTATTCCTGAATTACATGTGTTGATGGGTTTAGTAAATCATCTATTTTGGAAGGGTTTAGTACCCCTTTTGGGTAAAGAGAAAGCTTTGATCTGGCCGAAAAAGTTAAAACTTATTTCCAAAAACTACCACGGAGATTGTTTCGAAGGCAACGCATGTAGGAAACTTTTAAAAGAAGCTCACAAACTAAAAGATCCTGAGATATATGAAAAAGTCGGTTATTTGAAAATCATACCCTTTTTCAATGCTTTTGTGATAATGAATAAAGTTGTCGATTGCAGTTTCACATCTGGTAAAGTAGGACCAAAACTGGATATTCATTTAAATGAGCTTAACGAAGCTTTAGATGCTTTACATGAAATTGAAGACGTCTCTATAACATTGAAAATACATGTATTAAAAACTCACATTAAAGAATGTCTTCAGTTCATAGAACACAATAATGGACTAGGGTATTGGTCTGAGCAAAGTGGGGAGTCACTCCACCGCGAATTCTCTCTAACTTGGGAGAGGTATAAAATTAATACTATCGAAGACGAATTATACTTAGAGAGGCTTTTCAGAGCAGTTGTAGAATTTTCATCACTCAATGTATAATCGAAATTCCGATTCCAAAAAGGATTGTTATTCCTCAAATTTTTATATAATAATGACGTATTTATCTGTAGCACCAGACGTCATTTTATTTTATTTTTCATCATTTGAACATTTCTCGATAAACGAAAAACCACATTAAAAACAAAACGAAAACAAAATAAAAAAAACAAAATACAAAAAAATATAATAAAAATCAAAAAATTACAAAAAAAAAATATGGGTCCAGATTACCACTACGTCCACGCCGTTGGTCCCGGGTTACGCTGAAAGTGGTATATTCAAGTATTTAAATTTTTTCTGACAAGATGTCTTATTAAACTAATTAATCCAACTCTAAATTAACTAAAACAATACAAAAGAAATATATAAAACACATTTAATCTGTATTTGAAATTATTATCTGTGCAGACTTATTTATAATCCACTTAGAGTATACATATGAAGATATATACACATGTATCTTTAAAATAGGATCAGGTATGATTTCGCTGTTTGAAAATTCTGAAACTAGAGCTCATGTAGGAAAACTCTACGTTCAAAAACCTTCCATCCATTTTCAAAAACCCTGCTTCTGCTTCAAGAGCACTGTGACATATCGTATAATAGTGCATATCTATTATAAGAAAAATTTTGATTTAATCCGTCATACGGATATACTTCAGAATTGAGATATACTTTCACATCGACTAAATCACAATGAACATACTTCTTATTGTTTTTAAATGCGATAATAACATAGCGAGGGCGTTCAGTTTCAGCAGCTAATTTAACACTCAAAATAAATGTAGTAGTCTGTGGAACTACTGGGTTATAGTATATATCCCAACTCCTGAAGGGAATCAATAATGGCGTTTGTTTGTTTATCACATTAAACATGTACAATTTATAAGCATCAGACAATTGTACATGGGGCATTTTCCAAACAATGCTCGAAATCGTCATTTTCAATTGACTCATTGTTAAAGCTACAGCAGTGCTCTTATAAACAATCTTTTCCTCTTAATAGAACTAGCTCGTGTTTCCCATTCAGCAGTATTTTATTGTAGTCCTCAGCAAATCCAAGTAACAGATTCAACGGTGATGGACCATCCACAATTTTCGAGCAAGTGTTCTTGATTTCGTTTAATTGATAAATAATTTTTTAAATCGCTTGTTACACCCAAATGTCGTGTTCGATCAATTTCAATACCATTCAATTCATATCGTATTTCACTAAATAGATACGCCATACAATTATTCAATAAAGCTATTGTGGTTTCGATTTGATCATCAACTTTTGTGATATGCCCTTGAATGTGAAGAAAACTTTCGCTCGGCAACACATACAAATCTTGATTTTGTATGGCAATCCGAATTTCGTCATTGTTCTCATACGATCGCAAATAGGGTGAATAACTATGATAATCTTTCTTTATTATAGAATTATCAATAGTCGGTTTCTCGAGCACGTTAATTATATGTGACATTTTTTTTTTAATTTGAATCCTAAACTCAATAAAAATTTTTTATTGCACTCCGTTAATGGGATTTGTTTTTGTTGTCGTCGCCGTCGTTGTTGTTGTCGAGTAGCTAATCTGGTCAGCGTTGGTGAAGCGAGTGAGGGAGAATTGAGTGATAATGCCTTTTTATAGACGTCGTTGTTGTTGTTGTTGTATATAATCATTTTTTTATATTGGTTTTAAATGTAATCTTATTGTAATTCTTTCACCCCGAAAATTAATCAGATTACCGTCTTGATCACAGATTTTTAAAGTTATCGAATGTATTTCTTTTGTGTTTACTGGTAGATATATAACATTTTGTGGCACCTCAGTTATTTTATATCCAGGACTAACGACAAGCGCAAACTGATGTAGTGTGTGTGTTGTTTCGTTGTTTATATATGTACCATTTATAATATTGCATTGTACACAAATGGTATTAATTTTTGTGATATCAATTGCCTTATCAGAAGTATGTAATATATTAGGGCTTAATATATTCGAAGTGAATCCCAATAAAGAGCCGATTGACTTTTCCTTATTGAAATATATTTCATCAGTTGCAGAGAAAATTTCTGGTTGCAAAGTGTTATAGTTTGGAACTAGATAGAAATTGGGACTTCCGTCGGTCTCATTCTGTGTTAACTTTCTATATTTTCGTGTCAATAGATCATTAATATCGCTGATTTCATAGGAACCTACGGGGATTTTTATCAAATGTTTACCAACATGAAATAAATTATTGTCTACGTCAACGTTTGGAATCGAATTATAAGTGTCCAGACTGATTAACGCACACTGATAGTTCTGTTCAATTTGGAGGAAAATAATCTGCAACAAGTACTGACGTATTGCCTGTTAGTGTTAATGTTATCGACATCTTAACGGTTCGGGAGGGAATGAAATGTTTATAGGCCTTACACATACACATATATAGTATGCTGCGTGTTTTTTTTTGTTTTTTTGTATTCCATTTTTTTTTAGCTTTATTACTACAACTAATAAATATACATTTAGAAGATAAATGGGCGTAAACTGCAGATGTTGTGCGGTACGGCCGCAAAGCAATGCTTCGCACAACCGCGGCAGCTTACGTGTCCAGGCCTCTCCTCTCTCTCTCAGCTATCCTGAGTTTTCGCATTACAGACGCAGCGAATTTGGTCGTCGCGTCCCACTCCGTTTGGCCTCTTAGCATGGTTGGCACTAGCGTGCTGGGGCTAGTGCTGACACCGGTCGCTATTTCCAGGGCGGTCCTGTCCTCTACGAACCGCACGCACTCGAACAGGACGTGGCGTGCGTTCTCCTCGATTCCAGAGCCGCAGGATGGGCATCCGTCACTCGTGTCGTGACCGTACTTCTTCAGGTACGACCGGAAGCATCCGTGCCCACTCAAGATCTGGGTCAGGTAAAAGTCCACCTGCCCGTGCCTCCTTTCCAGCCACGGACTCAAGACGGGAATCAGATCGTGGGTCCAGCGTCCAGAGGTTGCGGAATCCCACCTCTCCTGCCACCGAGAGATGGATCTCTCTCTCGCGGGCCGTCTTGCCTCGCGCCTAGTTTGGTCGTCCGTGGTCGTGACCGTTTCCTCCACTTCTACCGCCTCTCTTACCAGTTCTTGCACCGGAACTAGACCAGCTATGACCAGCGCAGCTTCCTCAGAGATTGTCCGGAAGGCACACGATATCCTTGTTGCACATAGTCTGTGCGTGCGAGCCACGCCACTCATATACGAGGGCGTCGTGGCGGCTTTAGCCCATACCGGGGCGGCATAAAGTACTTGGGACGTGACGACGCTCGCTATGAGTTTCCTCCGTTCCTGCTTTGGGCCCCTTGTGTTCAGGAGAATCCGCGCGAGCGATCTGGCGGTCGCAGCGGCCTTCTTATTGGCGTACTCTAGGTGCTCTTTGTAGGACAGCCTGGTGTCTATCATGACGCCTAGGTATTTTATGGATCTTTGCGAGACTATGTCAACCCCTCCGACCGTCAGCTTGGCCGTCTCGACGAGTTGCCGGCTGCTTATGAGAACGGCCTCTGTTTTATGTGCCGCGAGTTGGAGCCCGGCGAGTGAGAGCCATGATTTCACCTTCCTCACCGCAGTGTTTGCCATGTCCTCCACTTCGGCTATCGTCTTGGCCACCATCGTGATGGCGACGTCGTCCGCGAAGCCAGTCACGTGGACGTTTACAGGCATGGGAAGCCTCAGCACTCCGTCGTACATAGTGTTCCACAACAGGGGGCCCAGGACCGATCCTTGTGGAACCCCAGCAGTTACGCAGTACTCTTTCGGGCCGTCGCTCGTATCGAAAAGCAGCACCCTTTCGCCGAGGTAGCTGTCGACTATCCTGGTGAGGTACTCCGGAATCCGTAGCCGCCTTAGTGCCTGCATGATCCTCGTCCAGTTCGCCGTGTTGAACGCGTTTTTGATGTCGAGCGTGACCAGAAGGCAGTACTTCTTTGTGCCGCCTTTCCAACGCTTCCCGCGTATGGCTTCCGCAGCTGTCCCGGTGACCATTCGGATCGCGTCCAGCGTTGACTTTCCTTTCCGGAAACCAAACTGGGCGGTGGATAGGCCACCAGCCGCATCTACGGCCAGGTTTAGCCGTTTCGAGATGAGCTTCTCGAACACTTTGCCAACAGTGTCAAGCAGACAAATTGGCCTGTAGGAGGAAGCTTCACCAGGCGGCTTCCTAGGTTTGTTGAGTAGAAGCAGCTTCTGTACTTTCCATCTCCGGGGAAATGTTCCCTCGCGCAGGCAGGCGTTGTAGAGGTCCGCGAAAGTGCCCGGCCGAAGCCCAAGCGCCAGCTTCATTGCTCTGTTGGGCACTGCGTCGGGACCTGGGGCTTTGTTGTTCTGCAGGCTGCGTCCTGCTTCAGCAACCTCGGCCTCCGTGACTTCCTCGATCTCCCACGTAGGCGCCGTTTCGTGCTGTACGCTTTCCTTGGCGCTACCCGAAGGAAACAGTGTGCGAACAATATCGCTAAGTGTTTCAGGGTCCGTTGGAGAGCGGCTGCCTGCGCTTACTCGCTTTACCACGAGTCTGTAGGCCCCACCCCACGGATCCTGTTCGGCTGCGTCGCACAGCTTCAGGAAACATTCCCGTTTGCTGTCCAGGATGGCGTGCTTCAAGGTCCTCCTGGCTTGCTTGAAGGCGACGTGTGCGGCCTCGGCCCTGTCGGTCCTTCTTGACCGTTGAAGAGCCCTTCTGGCTCTGAGGCAGATCCTTCTGAGGGTCGCTATCTCCGAGTTCCACCAAGGTACCGGCTCGTGGTCTCTACTGTATGGTTTGCGCATCAGCATCCCTGTCCTGCACGCATCCTCCAAGCTGGCTGCTATCGCGTCCGCGTTGGTGTTCGCGTCTGCTTCAGTGGAGCAGTGCATGTCGGCGAGGCACCTGCTCATCGCCTCGGCGTTTAGCGTCTCCTGGCGGTAGCCCTTGACTGCTCTGTTACGGGTTTCTGGTCCTGGCCGTGTGCCCACTGTGCATAAGATTGCCTCGTGGTCGCTGGCCGTGAAGAAGTCGCCGATTCTCCAGTGAGAGCGCCGGGCTAACGCGGAGCTCACAAATGTGAGGTCTATGATAGACCCAGCTCCAGCCCGATTGAACGTCTCCTGGGTCCCTTCGTTTAGCAGCGTGACGTCTAGCGTTGCAAAGGCATTGAGTAGGGTGTGCCCCCTTATGTTGCTGCTGGGGCATCCCCATTCTTCGGCCCACGCGTTGAAGTCGCCTGCGATGATAGCGGGGTAACGGCCCCTTGCGTCAAAGGCGAGCCAAGGCATGGCTAAAGTCCGTCGTGGAGAGGCTAGGTGCTAGATAGCAGCTGTATACCCACATTTCGCCTATACGAGCTCGGACGAAACCCGAGCCCTTGTGCACGTCCAGAAAGGATTTACCGTTTCTTCTGCACAGCCATATCGCGGCCTTGCCCGATGTGTCCGTTATCCAGTCGCCGTCGTCTTTGACTTTGACTGATGACAGCCAGGTCCGCCTTACATTCCCTCGCTGACTGCAGGAGTAAGTCCTGCGCAGCCCGGCAGTGATTCATGCTGCGTGTGTGTGTGTGTGTGTTTACAAATCAATCCAGGAATTATGCTCTGATGAGAATCCTAACCATTTACCGAATGCTCTACCATTTCGACGTCTAATAACCTTCTCCACTAGATATGTATCGGGAAATTTAGTTTTCATCAGCTCATATTCGTAAAATCCTCCCTTAATATCATTTCCCTGATAATCTTTCAATATATACGTAATGGGATTGGTATTTTGTATCCGTTTGATTTGGAATATCTCAGTTGTCCAGTTTTGAGTATAACCTTTTTCGAACACATGTTTATATATACTTATTCGCACATAATCGTCAACTTTGAATTTTGGTTTATGAGTGATTTTCAGATGATTGTAAACGGTTTGGAGGAGTAATTCTTCATTTAGAAAACTTACATCGTTTGGCGCCATCAGAATTGTTTTATGGTATGTGTTATTATATTTAGCAATCAATGCCTTATGCCCAATCCTTGCTATTAGCGCTGGGCAAGCTAAAAAGTATGCGATTGCAGTTACGAGGAAATCATTTTTATATATTTTTAGCAAGGAAACTGACGTTATGCATAACAACTTGCACCAAATTCTTACGTTCCCCAACACTGAAAATTTAAAATAACGTTTAACGGCCGCTGCTCCCGAATACTGAACTTGGGTATATACGTTTAAAAATCTGTTAAAAATCGATTTACCAACGGATTGTCGTGATCTATGGCGCATATTCTCCGTTATGGTTCAGCCTTCAAGAAAACAACATAAAACTAATTTCGGTCTTTACGCGTGTATTTTTAAAGAAGCCATTTATGCCAGCGTTTTTGATTTTTTTCCAAATTTTTCAACTTTGACGAAGTGTAGCTTTTGAACTAATGAATGGAACTTAATGATGTGTATAAGAAAGTTAAAGGGCATTCTATTACCTGTAAAATGAGTCCTTAATGACCGAATTCGGTTTATCACAACTCGAGTTAGAAAATAAAAAAGTGCGAAAAACGTTTTTTTACACTTAAAAAAAAATTGGTACCATAGAAAAAATTTTAAGTGCCCTTTTCTTAATCAGGGAGATGTATCTTACCGGAAAACAAAGGTTTCCTGAAAGGCGTATTTCATCAATTTTCTTTTGTAAACTGGTGTTATCACACGTCGTCTGATAAAATTTTTTCGTCCTTGTCTATGCAACTCTTCGGTGAGTTGTCTTTTATCCGCATTCAAGTTATTGTTGTTGTTGTTGTTGTCACTCATTTTGTTTTATTTTATTGTCAATATATTTAACAACAATGGGGAACTATACTTTAATTTTTTTCACCTCATCCGTAGGTAGCTGTGTAGAGAGTAATTTAAAGAGAACGTCCTCAAGCCGTTGAATATTTTCTTCTAATCGCTCTATATACTTAGTATAAATATCTTGAGAGTAGTCCTCTAGAGCTAATTTTATAAGATTCGCACTTTCACTGACCTCTGATTGAAGGTTTGTTTCCAATGTAATTATTTTGCTTTTTAAAATATTTATGCTCTGTCTCAAGCTGTTTAAATCAATATCCGCTTTCTCTTGTCGATTTAAAATATATTTTTTTAGACTTGCTCCTCCTACTCCTCCTCCTCCTCCTCCTACTCCTCCGGACGACAAGCTTTCACCAAATTTATTAATCTGATTCATTTTATTATATTTGCCTCTCTAAGCTCTTCAATAATGGATATAATTTCGTTTTTGTGATTGGTATTTCCAGCACTCTCGGATGCTAATAGTAATCGTAATCTCTCGATTAATTCATTCGGATCATCCCAATACTTGTGTCCTCTATCCTCCTTGGAGTAAGATTTTGTTGTTGCTGCTGCTGCTGCTGTTTGTGTTGTAAGCAAACCTTTACCAATAAGTTGTGTTTTCGGTTTGAATAGATTTTTTATAATATGCTGATACTTAAATGATTTAGACCCCTTAACTTGTGAACTATTCTGATATTTTCGTTTGTGTGCGTTTGTTCTTAAGAGAATATCTCGATAATTTTTCAAGTCCAGATTTGAATAATGCGCGGGCTTCGTGTGAAATAACAATTGAAATAGACCTGGAGTCAATTTCCATTTTTCCTTATCAATAATAATTGTATTATTATTATTATATTTTAATTTACTATTGGCAAAATACCATTCACCATTTTCTTTTATATTCAGACCATGTTGTATGGTCCAATTGTTTTTGACTTTTTAAGAGCTGAATATTATGCAAAAACGGTGATTTCTTGATCGAAACTTTTCTCTTGATTGCAATTTGTTTTTCCTTTTTGATCACATTGTTGTTGTTTTGTTGCTGTTGTTGTTGTGGCTGTTGTTTTGTCTTGTTATATCTTGGATATCTCGGTCCATTTATCAAAAAACTTTTCTCAAGCATATAATCTCTTTTTTCGATTAATTTTAATCTTTTATTAGAGGAAGAAGAAGAAGAAGAAGACTGAGGCAGAGGTAAATTTTCTGTGTGAGCACTTCGTTTTTTTTGTGTGTGTGTCTATGATCTCGGTATAAAATTTATAATGTTCGATGACGATGCCTGTGCTGTTTTTTTAAATCTATTAAATTTGGGACCATTGACCTTACGACTTTTTTCAAGCATAGAATCTCTGTGTAGCAGATTAAAAGGTAATTTGTATCTCTTGTTATTAGGCTGGACTGCTGCTAAAGATAAATTCTCAATGTTAGCATTACGTTTGAGATTTTTAAAAAGACTTAATTTTAAATCATAATCATCATCATCATCATCAACAGCAGCAGCAGCAGCACCAGCAGGCCGAGCTGGGGGGCAGGGGGAGCAGGAGGGAGAGGGAGAGGGAGAGCAGCAGATGTACTACTACTAACTACTGCATTGTGGTCATCATCGTTCCCCCGTTTTAGTGTGTGTGCAGGACTGTTTTTTTCTAATAAATTAGAGTATTTTGCTCTTTGACTATCCAAAAATGAAGTATAGTCTGATAGGATATCGTTGGAAGTATCTATCAAGTCGGGTGGGTTGTTGTTGGTTATTGGAAAACTCGTTATTTGCGGACGATTAAATGCCATATCAAACACATTAGCATCATCATCATTAGCAGCAGCAGCAGCAGCAGCAGCAGCAGCAGCAGCAGCATCCTCATGCTGGATGTTTCTTCGTTGATAAGGTCTTCTTTTCCTTCTGTTTGCATTATAGGATTTACATTTTCTCACTTTTATCTCCAAATCGTTGTTTGTGTTGTCGGTGTTGTCTAGTCTTCTTCGCATAACCCTCTTTGGAGAGTATCGTCTTTTGTGTTTAAGCATTTCAACATGTTGTTATTTTTGTTGTTGTTTTTGTTGTTGTTTTTGTTGTTGTTGTTGTTGTTGTTGCTGCTGCTGTTGTTCTCCTTCTTGAAGACCTCGATGCTGATGATCATCATATTTTATCAGTTCACGCTTATTATTGTTGTTGTTGTTGTTCGAGTTAGTCGGATTCTCAACATTGTATGTATTTGCCTTCTTGTTCTTTTTTAGAAAATTTTCCGCAATCACATTCAAAGGTTTTGTAATTGGTTTAAAGGTATTTTCCAGCATAATAATTCGATCCATTTCATTCGACTTCATGCTCTTCAATTTCTGTGTCAACAACAATCTGGTTTGAATCAGATCATCCAACACTTTAGTCTTATTTTTTGATTTCACCATTGCTGCTGTGGTTGTTGTTGTTGTTGTTGTTTGTTTAAAAACCAATTATTTACTAGTAAAATATATGATATTATATATATATATATATATATATATATATATATATATATATATATATATATATATATAATATCATATATTTTACTAGTAAATAATTGGTTTTTAAACCAATATATATATATATATATAGCTGATCCAAAGCTAATCCAAAGCTGATCCAAAGCTGATCCAAAGCTGATCCGAAGCTGATTCAGAGCTGATCCAGAGCTGATCCAAAGCTGATGCCGAGCTGATCGAGAGAAGATGATGATTATAGATGTATAAAACTATCGAATTTTTGTTTTCTATATCGTCCTTTATCAATATCATTATCTTTACTTATGAGAACAAATTCATATTTTTGCTTCCAGCATTCCTCACAAATTTTTATAAATTGCTTAAAAGTCATATCGCCTATAACATGATCATTGTAAATATGTTTAATATTCATTTCATCTTGTTTAAAAATTATAATCAAATTAGCGTTGTCACGTATTAAATGTTTTGGTATTTTTGTATAAGTTTGACATAGATAGAAGGAGTCTATGTGTTTGTGGCGACCCATACAGAAATAATCTCTTATTGCTGTTTGCTTATCACAGATTACGTCATCAAATATCATTATTGAGTGTGGTCTAGCCCTTTCTGGACTGACGACTTTTTCCTTGTCTGAAAACGTGAACATGTGTATCCCCTTAATTGGTTTAATCAATTTCATTAAATATTGATACTTTGGCTGATACAACGATTTTGAATAAATGTATATATTTTGAAATTTAAGTCCATTGGGACTTTCGATCAAACTTATCATTACGTTTGTCTTTCCACAATTAGATGGCCCCACAATTAGAGCGCGTATCGAATTCGGTAACAATGGGCTATGTGTAATTTTTCCACTCCTATCCCCCTCACCACAAATTTGATCGACATTTCGAACTTTAATTTGTCTGGTTTGTTTTATAAATCTCATTTTGTTGTTGTTGTTGTTGTTGTGGTTGTTTTATTGAACAAATTTTTACAACTACTAATGAAAATACTATAAATATTTGAGTATATATTTCGTTTTTGTTTAATATACGATTGTCATTGAAACAGAATAGTCATAAACAAAAAACAAAAAAAAAAAGGGAAATGCAATAATGCGTATAAATTATAAACATAAATTAAATTCATATCAGTATCGAATTGGTAGTGGACTCGTTAACAACTTGATTAACAAACTACCAATTGAACTTCATTTGCCAGGATATCAATTTTTTGGACCAGCACAAAACTTGCAGAGCGTTTGAAACGTGGAGACAAAGGGATTAATCCGCTAGATGCAGCGTGTCGAGAGCACGATATTGCATATTCACAATTCAAAGACCTGAAAAATCGTCATCAGGCCGATGATATATTAGGTGATAGAGCGTGGGAACGTTTTAAAGCAAAAGATAGCGGTCTAAAAGAACGTTCTGCTGCTTGGTTTGTGACTAACGCTATGAAAAAAAAAGTTAAATTCGGTCTAGGTATGTCTAAAAACAAATCTCATCGACGTCAACGTAAGAGGAAACCAGCTAGTAATAAAAAAAAACAACGTCAACGTCATCGACAAACAAGAAAAAAATCATTCGCAAGCATTGTGAGTCAAACGAAGCGAATTTTGAAACGAAGAAATCCTACGAGTATCGATGAAGCAATTCAGATATCTCAACAATCAATCCCACCTAGTTTTCATCGAGGACAACGAGGACAACGAGGACGAAGACGAGGTCGACTAGGTCTAGCGAATAATATCTCCAATATTCCGAGGGTGATACCATTACCAAAAATTGGGGGATTCCTACCGTTGATACCAATATTGACTGCACTTGGTGCAGTTGGTGGTCTTGCTAGTGGTGGATCTGCTGTTGCTAAAGCAATAAACGCTGTCAAAAATGGTAAAGAACAATTAGCCGAAGCGACACGTCTTAACCGCTATATGGAATCAATTGCGATGGGAAAAGGACTTTTCCTGAAACCTTATAAGAAAGCATATGGACTATTTTATAAGCCATATTCACCAAAAAACTAATAAATATGCTACCCAATCAAGCACTTACCGATATTGATTTAATTGATTTTGGTAAACAGCATTTTAGACACTTTCGTGGTGTTTTTATGCGTGATCGTCTCCCCAAGAAACCATGGACCAACGAATGTGGGATAATTAATTAAGATAACGAAAGCGGTAGTGGTACGCATTGGGTAGCATATTTCAAGAATAGAAATTATAAAGAATACTATGATAGTTTTGGTGATTTGCAACCGCCCATTGAAATTGTGAAATATTTAAAACCACCCATTGAATATAACTAAAGAAATGAACAAAAATTCAATACATATAACTGTGGTCATTTATGTTTAAAATTTTTATTTCGAAAAAATAAAATGTAATATATTTGTATAAAGAAAAAAAAAAGACAATTTTTTGTATTTTTAGCTTAACTTAGTAGGCTATATCTTTGTGACCCCATGCAAGTGTGTCTATATTATTCTCTTTTATATAGCGCTTATCATCTAAATAGTTTAGGGTGACTTTTGTATACTCTTGCGTATAAATTTTATGTAATTTCGATTTAAATAAGTACATTGTTCCAACTTGCTTATTTTTTTTATACAAGCAATCTCGAAAATCGTTAATAGTTAATTTTGAGGTCACACTCGCCTTTACTACTTTAATTTTTTTGATCTCCGTTGTTTCAGCATTATTTATATTAGAGACTTGTATTGAATACATTTTAGCTCTGAGTCCAATAAATTATTTTATTATATCCCCCCTGCACTCATCTTTCATCATACCTAATTTTTTTTTGTTTATCAATGGTAATTTAAAAACATTATCCTTATCATATTCTGAAGTATCGAAATGCTGATCAATTTCAAAACGAATGTCATCATAAAAATCTATAGTCTTAATATCATAGATAAAAGAATCAGTATCCATATACATTAAATTTATATTTTCTTGATATTTCGGCTTCATATAGTCATAGTGAAAATTGTACATTTTAAATTTTGATATTTCTAGAACGGTGAAGCTATTGTAGACAGGCTTATCATAGACAACATGCACTTTTTTCATTTGAATTGCAAAGAAATCATCGGCCAATTGCAATATATTCTTAAAATTAAATTTTGAGATAAGTGCTCTAGCTCCCAATTTTTTACCATCACTCTCCCACCTGGACACTAATCTAATTGATTTTCTCTTGTCGACATTCTCCATTGTCTTGCCATAGACTGCATTGTTTAGCAGTTTGAAAAAATTCTTTTCAAAATCATTAACAGCCAATGTTCTGTGATGATTGTTACAATCAATATATTTTTTAAGCCAATCAGATTTATCAAATTGTAATATTCGATGAATTTTCTTTAAAATCAGTCCATGTCGAAAACATTGCTGCAAATTTCTATAGTGAATTATATAATTATATTTGTTTGTCAAGTCTGCAATCAATTTTGATTGTTGCATATTTTCATTTTTTTTGTTCTGCGAACAAAATGGTAAATCATTGTGCTGGCTGTGTAAGTTTTCAGTGTATTCCAAATCGACCTCTAAAATATAACCAATTGGTTGATCATCTACGCACGTGTTTAAATCAAAAATTTCAAAATTTCCCTCTTCTGTTTCTTCTAGCCATTTAAAATTTTTATACGGAATAGCTTGTGACATAGCATACCTATATAAATTATTAACATCTAAGTATACAATATAATTTGATTCTTTCTCACAGTCGTAATCATTATTTAGATATTTGTTATTTGCAATAGAATGACGTTTACTACATTGAACAAGACCACCTCTAATACCTTTCATTATAAAATTATACATATCAATATCTGTGAGTAGTTCTAATTCAATTTTAGTTGTCTTCAACATAGCATCCCACGATAGACCAGGAGTTGTATAATATTGACAAGGATCTAAATTATAGATTTTTTTACATACTGTTCTAAAATTCTCAAAAACATCGCATAGCAACAGCACATCTACCTTCAAATATAATAATAAATAATCTAATAAATTTGTGCACTCGAAGGCATTCCAAACGTTTTGAGCGTGCTGATAACTCTCTTCAGAACAGTGTCTATCAGTTAATTGGTTATAAAATTTTTCGCGCAACGGTAATTGTGTATCTGACAAGCGTTCAACTGAATTTAAATAGCTATACGGAAATAGGCCTTTACGTTTAACCATTTGAAATTTGTTCGGGTCCGTGAAAAATGACTTTATTGTGGTTAGATTTTCTTCTTTTAAATAACTGGCTAAGCTGTCTAAACTGGAAGGCATAAATCTAAATGAATCTAAAAATCGAAGTTCTAACGTTTCATTGGGATTTATATAAATTTTCTTTGAGATCGAAATATAAAACTATTTGTTTAGCGGAATTATAGAAATATTGCCAGGAATTTTAATTAATTCTTTTACAAATAAATGAGCATCTTATGCCGAGAGATTATGGAAAAATATTGGGAAAAATTTTGCTAATTTATAGTTTAAATTGCAATTATTATGTGCTACACCTCTATATTTGCCTGTTAAGTGACAATGGTCTAGAACTCTTTTAGATTGATCAGTGAATAAATTACCGCATATACTACAATTTTGTTCTAAGTCAATTATTTTTTGTTGCTCCATTGATAGCGGATATAAGGGTATCGTTACATTTAAGTGATTTTGATATAACACTAAACAATCATTATATATGCTCTCAACAAAATGTGTTGCACAATCTTCACCATAATATATTCGATATATATCCAAACTATTGTCAAATGAACACTTTATATAATAACTATATGCATACGAGTAGGTAGTTAATACGGGAGCTGGCTCACTAGGTAATAAATCATGTCAAAAAAGGAGGTGGGGGTGACCCTAATTAGTCACGCATGGTTGCACACTGACCCTAATTAGTCACGCATGGTTGCACACAGGTGTTCTAATGACCTAATTAGCATAATTAATTCAAAAAGGGGGGTGTTGCTGACCCTAGTTAGATGAGCATGGTTGCACACAGGTCACTTAATGAGCTTAGAAAGTGGTGTGTAGGAGTGTGAGAGAGTGGTGTTTTGATATGTCTTGTTTTGTCTTGTCTTTTTCTCAAGCTAAAGGTGCGTGTGTGATAGGGGTGTTTTGTCATGCGTGGGATTTTGTGGAGTGCAATGGTTGCACACAGCTCACTATGTTGCTTCTAACTTGTGTTAGAACGCGTTATGCGTGGGCGTTTTGTTGAGTCAATTAGGGTTGTAGGTGACACCTGGCTTGCGTGTGTGATAGGGGTGTTTTGTCATGCGTAGGATTTTGTGGAGTGCAATGGTTGCACACAGATCACTATGTTGCTTCTAACTTGGGTTAGAAGGCGTTATGCGTGGGCGTTTTGTTGAGTCAATTAGGGTTGTAGGTGACACCTGGCTACGGTCTTGTGGTCAAAAGGTGTTGGTTTGAGGGATATTAGACCGCATACTTTTGTGGTGTGAAACAAGCGTGAGTTCGGTAACCTTCCTCTCTTTAGCGAGCATTAGATGGGAAAGTGAGCGTGGGAGTGTAACAAAAACGTTGTTTTGTTATGCGTGGGCGTTTTGTTGATTCAATTAGGGTTGTAGGTGACACCTGTTAGTGTAACCTGCCTACGGTCTTGTGGTCAAAATGGTGACTGTGGTGGTGGTGGTTCCTAACAGAACAAAACCAAATGAGATCGTTTGTTTAGTCAAATACGTTTTTCTTTAATCATATTTGAAAATTTTTTCTCATGCGCTTACATGAGAGAGAAAACGGTTACCTTCTAAGTTTTCAAAAAAATGTATGTGTTAAGGAGAAATGTGGAAAGTAGTTCAGTTTTAGAAAACTATTCGTTTTACAAGGGGTGTTTTGTCATGCGTATGAATTTGTAAAACTATATTTAGGCGGAGGAGGGGGAGGAAGGGAAGTTGTTTTGTTATGCGTGGGCGTTTTGTTGATTCAATTAGGGTTGTAGGTGACACCTGTTAGTGTAACCTGGCTACGGTCTTGTGGTCAAAAGGTGTTGGTTTGAGGGATATTAGACCGCATACTTTTGTGGTGTGAAACAAGCGTGAGTTCGGTAACCTCTCCCCTCTTTAGCGAGCATTAGATGGAAAAGTGAGCGTAGGAGTGTAAGAGGGATGGTGGTGGTGGCGGTGCTTGTGTTGGTGGTTCCTAACAGAATATACACATTTATACACAAAAACAAATGAGATCGTTTGTTTAGTCAAATACGTTTTTCTTTAATCATATTTGAAAATTTTTTCTCATGCGCTTATAGAAAGAGAAAACGGTTACCTTCTAAGTTTTCAAAAAAATGTATTTGTTAAGGAGAAATGTGGAAAGTAGTTCAGTTTTAGAAAAGTATTTGAGTTGAGCGAACCATCTAGAATCGTCGTGTGAACCCTCCGGTAATTCAAAGCTAAAGTAAAGTTGTGTTAACTTACGTTCCATCCGAATTCGATTTGTGCGAGATTATCAAACTGATAAAAATTAAAATACTTTACCAAGTGTAAAGTAAAGTTGTGTGAACTGTGAACTACCCAGATTTGTGTTGTGTAAACTTATCAAATTGATAAAACATAAAATACTTTACAGTAAAAGTAAAGTATAACAAAGTGAAAAGTACAAGTAACAATACAATACTTCCAAAAAAAAAAAGGAAAAAATAAAAACAAAAAAATGAATAAGTATTGTGGAAAGTGCAACATTACCCTATCGGGTAACATTTCGTGGGCTCATCATCTGCGAACGGAGCAACACAAGAAGAATGTTGTTGAACCAGTGGATTCAAGGATAAAAAAAATCAGTTCTGGATTTCAAGGAAGGATTGTTCACTACTTATATGAAAACACCAACAATGATGTAATTCATCCAACACAATTTATGGAGGAAGCAGGAGAAGCTTTTCTACCTCACTTGTATCCATTGTTGGAAAGTTATGCATCGGTGAAAATAAATTTTGAACTTTTTGGAGAGTACGGACTTTTGAAGGAAGAAAAGGAATGTATTGAAATAAAGTCATTTCAAAGTAAGATGACAATAATTAGTGCCTATTCGAACATTGAAAATGAATATAAGGAGCACATGGAAAAGATTTTGGCGAGGATGGAAGAATTCCAAGAAAGGGATAGTGGATGGACTTTGCTTCATCTCACTCGATTGGAGATGAATATTAATCAATATTCAGCCTTAAGAGGATCATCTTATATAAAACTACCCTCTTGTTTAGAAGGAAAAAAAGCAATTATAAATGTAAAAAACACAGATGATGAATATTGTTTTAAATGGAGCTTAATCGCAGCATTAAGTAAACTAAATAAGAATGCGAACAGATGCACAAGCTATAAAGTGAATATAAATGATGAAGTAATTCAAGTCAATGGGATCACACTAAATTTCACTGGATTGCAATTTCCACTAAAGCCTGCGGATATATCGAAATTTATGGAAATAAATAAGGACATAAATATTACACTTTTTGGATTCGACGATGGAGTTATATTCGGGCCCATATTTTACTCTCCTGAAGTGAGGAGAAATCATATAAATATGTTGATACTGGAGGAAGGATGTAAAGCACACTATACTTGGATAAAAAATCTCTCAAAGTAAGTTGTTTTATCATTTTATCATTTTTATATCTTTTACCTGTTTTTGTTTTTAAATTTCATAATATTTATTTGCTTTCATACTTTAAAAAAAATTTTTTTTTTCTTGTGTTTATCTTTTTTTAGTTTGGTTTCCTCTCAAGTTTCGAGAGACAAATCAAAAAAATGGTTCTGTCAAATTTGCTTAAATTACTCATTGAGTGAAGATGCTGCCAACCGGCATTCAGAAGTCTGTGGGAAAAAAGTCTCGCGTTTACCCAACATGAAGGATGCCACTTTACGGTATACAAATGTTCAAAAGGAAGTGATGGTCCCATTCACAGTTTACGCTGACTTTGAATCCATCCTTCAACCAATTAATAAAAACGAAACATTAAATTTAAATATTATAAATATACATAGACCTGTTTCATATGCATACTATATAAAGTGTGCACATGATAACAGTTTAGATAAGTTTGTCTTAGAAACTGTATTTAACTCGGGAATGAATTTCCTATTATCACTAATAGAAAATTTAAGTTTTATATATGAAAACTATATTTCAAAATCTGTTTCTTTAATAATGTCAGATGTTGAAGAAGATGATTTCCAAAAATCTAATAATTGCCATATATGCAACACTCCTCTTTTATTAGACAGAGTTAGGGATCACTGTCACTTCACAGGAAAATTTAGGGGGGCAGCACATAATGAGTGTAATTTAAAATATACAGTTCCAAAATTTATTCCTGTTTTCTTCCACAATTTCACCAGGTATGATTGCCATCTATTTATTAAAGATTTGGCAGTCATACCTGGTGAAATAAAGGTAATTCCATTAAATAAGGAACAATATATATCAATTTCAAAAATTATAACTTTAAGTAATGGTGATAACTTTGAAATCCGTTTTCTAGACTCGTTTCGATTTATGCCTTCTGCTTTAGATACATTAGCTTCAAATCTAGATAGTGAGCAAATGTGTATAACAAGATCATTTTTCCCTAATGAAAATCATTTCAACTTATTGCGACGAAAGGGTGTATTTCCATATGAATATTTAGATTCAGTTGAGAAATTAAAAGAAAGTAAATTACCTCCTAGAGAAGCTTTCTATAGTTCTTTAACCGAAAATGAATGTTCAGTTGAAAATTATACTCACGCACAAAAGGTATGGAATGAGTTTTCTTGTAATAATCTTAAAGATTATTTAGAATTATATTTAAAAACAGATGTTTTATTAATGTCTGATGTCTTTGAAAACTTTCGAAGACTTTGTAGTAAAATTTATTCACTTGATCCAGCACATTTTTCCACTACACCAGGATTATCATGGGAAGCTATGTTAAAATGTACTAAAATTGAATTAGATTTATTAACTGATATAGATCAGTATAAATTTATTCAAAGTGGTATTCGTGGTGGCTTAGTTCAATGTACATGTAGATATGCTAAAGCAAATAATAAATATGTTGAGAATTTTGATAGTACTCAAAAATCATCATATTTGATTTATTTGGATGCAAATAATTTATATGGTTGGGCTATGTCACAATCTTTACCATATGGAGGTTTTGAATGGATTTCAAGGGGGGAACTTGATAGTATTAACATTGCTGAGATTGCAGATGATAGTGAATATGGATACATTTTTGAGGTAGATTTAAAATATCCTTTAAAATTGCACTATAAACATAATGACCTTCCATTTTGTTGTAATAATCAGTTACCAACAAAGACAGACAAAATAAAAAAATTAATTGCTGATTTAAGGGATAAAGAAAAATATATAATTCATTATAAAAATCTTCAACAGTGTATAGAAAATGGATTAATTCTAACAAAAATTCATAGAGGTCTTCGCTTCTTTCAGAAACCTTGGCTAAAAACATATATTGATTTGAATACATTCCATAGAACTAATGCAAAAAATACATTTGAAAAAGATTTTTTTAAACTTTTAAATAATGCTGTCTACGGTAAAACGATGGAAAATGTAGATAAGCGCGTTAATATTAAATTAATTACTGAATGGGAAAGTGCTTCACCATCCGATTCTTCTGGTCCAAAAAGGCATTGCGGTAGATCTCTTATTTCAAAGTCAAACTTCCATAGTGTCAAACAGTTTTCAGAAAACTTCTTTGCCTTTCAAATGAAAAGATTAAATGTGTTGTACAACAAACCTTTATATTTAGGTTTTGCTGTATTAGATTTATCGAAATGGAAAATGTATGATTTTCATTATAATTATATCAAACCTAAATACAATGAAAATGTTCAATTAAATTATATGGATACAGATTCTTTTATATATACCATTAACACTGAAGATTTTTATAAAGATATTCAGAATGATGTTGAGATGAAGTTTGATACATCAGATTATTCTGATGAATTACTTAATCTCTATAATTTTCCTAAAGCTAATAAAAAAAGGTTGGGTTTTTTTAAAGATGAACTCAATGGAAGACCTATGACTGAATTTGTTGGTTTGAGATCAAAAATGTATGCCTTTAAAACATCTAATAGTAATGACAGCTCTAAAAAAACAGTGAAAAAATCAAAGGGTGTTAAAAGAAGTGCAATAGATCAACTAACTTTTAATAGTTTTAAAAAATGTTTGTTTTCGGAAGAGGAAGTGGTAGGCTCTATGTCAATGATTAGATCTAAAAATCATCGTTTATCAACAATTAAATGTAAAAAAGTAGTTCTCAGTCATAAAGACACAAAGGTTCTTATACAAGACAATAAAATTAATACACTACAATATGGCCATTATAAAATAGATGAAAAAAGATTAGAAAATAAACTTAATGAAATGGATTCAAATATTTATGTTTATGAACAAAGAATAAAAGAAATAGAGAATTGTTCTAATAGAAATAATTATCAAGAGAATGAAATAGAAAAATTTAAGAAAAATATATATGAATGTGAATTTGAAATGTTTTATACAGAACTAGAATTAAATTTATTAGATTGTAAAAAAATGAATAAATGTACTCTATAATTGTAAATAAGACAGAACAAACAACGCTTTTTTATTTAAAGGGTAAAATGTAAGGTAATGTATAAACTAAATATTACAATTCACAATAATATTATTATTATTATTATAAAATTTTTATTTAACAGAACAAACATCACTTTTACTTACAGGGTAATGTTAAAATTTATGAGAATTAACAGAACATGAAAATTTGAATTTAACAGAAGAATTACAATATTTTCTTTGAATTACATTCAATTTGTTTACTTTCTTCTATATTTAGTGGTACAGTTTGTTTATAGTTATCTATACCACCCTGTAATCTATATACTTTATTGTCATCATTACTTAAAGGAATTGATTTAATGTATTTATCATTATCTTCATCTAAATTAAACGGTATAGTTTGAACATAGTTATCTATACCACCCTCAACAAGAATAGTTTCATCTTCACTAGATGATCTTGGAATACATGGTTCCGGATTTTCATCATCATAAAGGATTGTATCATGGTCATCATCATCATCATCATCATCGTCATCACCATACAAATTATGAGAAAATTTGCCATTCTCTTTTTTATTAATGTTTTGGAGATCTGAAAATATAAATATTTTACTATATATATATATACAAATATTATTTTATATGTATTTAACCAACCTTTTTGAGCTCCATCCGAAATATTATTTTCAACTTTTTTATTTATGTTTTGGAGTTCTGAAAATATATATATATATATATATTAGTATATAAAATTATATATATATATATATATATATATTAAACTCACCTTTTTTTAATTTACTCGAATTATTATTTTCATCTTCTATTTTTATATTCTGTAAAAACAAACATATTTCCCTACTAAATCAGATTATGTTATAATATCACTATTAGTTATTTTGAAATCGTTAATATCGTTAATTGATATTTTATCTGTACTAATCTGACTTTCTTTTTTATTTAAATATTCAAGCATCATTTGAGCTGCTAAATTTCTCTTTCTTAAATATATCCCATTAATTCTTTCTGCTTCCTCTATTTCAATTTCTTGGATTTGTGGACCATCACTAAGATAACCTGTTTCTTCTTCTTCTATCTCTTCTCTTTTACTCTCTTGTTTGGAGAGAAGATCAGCATCCTTTGATATTTTTTCATAGACAATCCTATCTTTTCGTCTCTCTGCATTAATTACTGTTTGGGATAAAACTTCTGCAAATTCAAAACAATTTATTCTTAAAGTTGCTAAGGGGGTATTAGTATTGCGTTTAGATTTTTGATGGCGGTGGCGATTAGATAAATATTTTAAATTCATACGCTTAGATTCACTTAAACTTCGCCTAGAATGTGTTCTTCTATATATATTATTGTAATGACATTTAACTCCTACTGTAGCAGTTTTGTTTTGGATGGTAAAGAATCTGTTTAGACCCCTTCTTCCCAAATCCATATGCCCTCCTATTCTCCTTTCATTTTCAACTAATTTTTGCTTAAAATTCTCAATTATACCTCTCTTTGTGAATTCGATTTGAGAGTTGTGTATGTTTTCAGTGCTTTTTAATTTATGAGTAGTGTTCCTTTTTATTGGAACCCGACTTACACTTTCAAATTCTGTATCACTATCACTGATCCCCAACACTAATTCTTGTGACGTATTACTAAATGTTGGTGCTCGACTTACGTTTTCAAATTCTCTCTCACTATCAATTATACCCATATCAATTTTTTCTGATTTTTCTTCTCCTATGTTCTTATTTTCTATGTGATCAACACTTTCATTTTCGCTACTAAAATCAAAAAGATTGGTTGGGGTTGTAGTTGTTGATGTAGCTGTTTTTGTTGTATCTTCTTCCAGAAGTTCTTTTTTTAATGTAGTTGCTGCTGTTGTAGTTGTTGTTTCTTCCTTCTCCTCCTCCTCCAGAATTCCCCTTCTCATTGTAGGTGTAGTTGCACTTGTTGTAGTTGAGGTAGATGTAGTTGTAGTAGATGTTGATGTAGATATTTCTTCTTCAACTGTACTTGCACTTGTACTTGTTGTTAAGTCTTTTTCATTAATGCTACCATTAATAGCATTAAATATTTTTGTATCGAGTTCACTTTTTAAGTTTGGTATCTCACTTTCATCACTTGTCTTGTTTATGAGATCCATAAAAATATGACTGTCCTCTAGGATCTCAAATTTTAAGTCAATTTTAATGATTTTTTTTAGTTTTGGAACATTGATAAATAACCCAATCGAATTATTGGAAGTCGATGGGTTTTCAATTAAAGTCATTTCATTGGGGAGTGGTACCATTTTCACCATCGGATTAAAGAGGGAAAGTATCACAAAAAATATTATAAAAACCGTCATTTTAATTTTGATTTTGTTTTTTTTTTTGACAATCGAACAAACGAACTATCGAATGAATAAGCAAACGATCCGAAATTGAGTTGCGTGAACGAATAGATGGAAACTGAACACTTTTTGAAATTCTTCCGCCTTTATACCCTCCAGATTTGTATATATAAATATGTAACGTTCTGTTCAAATTCTTATCTGTACATGCTTTTCTTCACACTTTATAAATAGGAATTGCGTGATTGTGAAGAAACATAATTTATTTCACGCATTGACGTCAATGTCTACATTTTTATTGTTCTTTATAGAATTTCGTTTTTATGAATCCAACTATCTTCTGATTTTGAAAGGCCTACCCAACGCACAAGCACATAATCAAGTTCCACCCAAAATTCTTATCTGTATATACTCTTTTAGTCTAGCCAACGCACAAGCTCATAATCAAGTTCCGTTCCGTTTATAAATAGGAATTGCGTGCTTGTGAAGAGGAAACATAATTTATTTTCACGCATTGACGTCAATGCCTACATTTTAATTGTTCTATGCTTCCACTTGTTCTTTATAGAATTTCGTTTTTATGAATCCAACTATCTTCTGATTTTGAAAAGCCTAGCCAACGCACAAGCACATGATCACCTTTTTGTTTCACAATCTTTTCAACAAGATAAGTATTAGGGAATTTTGTTTTTTTAATTTCTTGTTTATAGAAACCACCTTGTACTGGATCACCCTTCAAGTCCTCAAGTAAATATGTGGTGGGGGATGTATTTTGTACTTTCCGAATTCGAAAAATTTCCGTTGTCCAGTTTGGGGTATAGCCTTTTTCAAAGACATGTTTATATTTACTTATTCGTACATGATCCCCCTCTTTAAAGTCCCCATTTGTAAATATTTTTAGATGAATGTATGATCTCATCAAAATCTGTTTTTCATTTTTAGCATTGACGTCAATAGGCTTCATTTTAATCGTTCTATGCTTCCTGTTATTATAATTATTAATCAACTCTTTGTATATTTGAAGCCAAGTATATTTTCCATTAAAACTAAACTCACGCCACATAAGTTCTTTTATTGTTCTATTAAAACGTTCCACAATAGATGCTTTAAGAGTACTAAATGTTGAGTAATGATTAATTTCATATCTTTTCATCAATTCTCTAAATTGTTTATTATAGAATTCATTTCCATTATCTGTTTGTAAATTCTTTGGTACTCCACGACCAGATTTCATTATTTTTTCCATTGCTTTTGTAACTTCATCTGCATTTTTTGATTTTATTGCTTCACCCCATCCATATTTAGAAAATGTATCTATTACTGTTAACAAATACCTATACCCCTTATTTGATGATGCATATGCCCCCATTTCAACCAAATCAGCCTGCCATAAATCATTAATACCCTTTACTATAACTCTACGTCTTGGGAAATTCTTGAATGATGGGCGATGTAACTCATTTACAATATCTCGTTTACTCATAGCTTTATTTTATCTGGTATAAATGGTTTCTTCTCTAAAGATTCAGTTTCACCTTTTAAAACTGAGGTTGGTGCAATTATATAATTGAAAATGTTACTTTCTATTTCATTTATATCCTCCACTACCTTATTAAAAGTTTTCATGAGAAATTCCAATTTTTTAGAAATTTCACTCACTTTTCCCTCAATATTATTGATTCGAGGTCTTAATCTAAAGATTTGTTGTTTCTGCGGTTGCTTAGAAATTTCATTAGATGTATTCTGTACTACTTTACTTATTTCATCATCAATATAAATCTTTGTTGCAATATCATTTTCATGAATGGGGGGTAGGGAATTTTTAAATCGTTTCCTCTGAACATTTAAATGTCCATCATAATCATTAAGTATACTTTGAAATTTTTCTAGACCTTTTGTTATATCTCTTGAGTACTCTTTCTCATTTAAAAAACAACCAAACTTATCAACTGACATTTTAATTATAAAATAAATAATGAAAGAGTGGTATATTTATGTATGATCCACATTAATTGTTAAAACTTCTTCTTCGTTTACACGATGTGCAAATGGACTTTTCCGAAGTATTATTCCATCTATTTGTGTCTGATCAGAACGAATGATTGGTGGAGGTTTTTTTAAATGTTGGTTTATGAATTTGTTAAAATTTTCCAATTTATCAACAAACTCTTTTATTGAATTATGTATATACTCCATTTGAGCTATCATTTTTATTACTTTACTTTCCAGCTCTGATACTCTTTTATTTCGTAGTTGAAATGATTTAGTTATAGTTTCCATTTGATGTGATTTCGCTTCATTAATTTTATCATCAACATACAATTTAATAGCCAAATCATTTCCGTTTATTGGTTTTGAAGAGTTTTTAATTCTTTTTTTCTGAACATTTATGTGACCATCAGTGTCTATATATATACCTGTAAGACTCTCAACTTCCCTTTTGAAAAGCAAGGAAAAATCTCTATCATTTGAAAAGTGACCAAACTTGTCAATAGACATTTTACTATTAAACAAAATGAGAAAATGTTTTCTATTTTATTAATATATTATTTTTGCTTCCCGCAATTCTTCTATTATTGAAAGAATTTCATTAGTATGGTTATTATTACCAGCAGCTCTCGATGCCATTAAGAGTTGCAATCTTTCAACAAGTTCATTAACATTATCCCAATATACAAGTTTGGTGGTATTTTTTGTAGTCTCATATACCCAGAACCAGTATGTTCTTCATTTACTGAAGATGATATTAATGGTTTAATAATTGAAGAATATTTTTTAGAACGATTCCCCTTTACTTGACCATCTGGTTGATAGTTTCTTTTGTGAGCACTTGTTTCAATTAAAATGTTTTTATATGATTCTAAATCGTTCTTAGTATAATCCTTAGGACTATTATGAAAAATTAAAGAGTATAGACCTGGTGATAGAGTCCATAAATTTCCACTTCCTAATTCCATCAAATTTTTTTTAATTTTAAGTGTTGTATTACCCAACATTAAAATATTATTTTCTTCTCTTGGTCCATAACTATTGTCTAAAATCTTTTCTTGCTTTAACTGATTAATGTTGAGATTGTACTTCACCCCGGTTTCTTCATATACACTTTCATTTAAATCATCTGTGTGAGGTTGTTGTGAAACATCGGATTCATCTATAAGAGACTGTTGTGAAACATCAGATTCATCTATAAGAGACTGTCGTGAAAAAGCATCAACATAAGCATCACTCTCACTATCACTTTCGATTACTCTCTCGTGTTCCCTTTTTTCTTTTTTACTTTTAGGTACTCTTATATTCTCTTTCTTGAACTTAGTCTTAATATCATGTGTATCATTAATATATTCCTTTTTATTCAATTTTTTATTTTCAGTGAGTAATTCATGTAAAGGTTCTGTAATAGGTTTAAAAGTTTCCTCCAAATTTGATACGTTCTCATTTTTTATTTGTTTCAATTCATTAAATTTTCTTTTTAATGAATTTCTACTTTTCGTCAACTGTTCTAAAAGTTTACGCTTCATTGTTGTCGTTTTCTCTGATACTCATGTGCTACTGGGAAAAATGTACTATAATTTAAATATTTATAACAAAGGGTTTGAGTTTGAGTTTTATAAAACTTTATTTTTATTTTTATTTTTATTTATCAAAATAGATACATTAATAATATTAAAAATGAAAACATTTTAAGCTTTATTTAATTCTAAATAGAGATTGTTATCCTTCTTTTTAATAATACAAAAAAGATTATCTTTTATATAATCAATTGTTGAATCCTCTAAAGTTGAGTATCGTTCCGGCAAGTACAGCATATACTCTTCAAGTTCAAGAGTGAGGGTCATCCCAAAGCTGGTTTTCTTACGTTGAGCACGTCGAATAGGGTAGCACACCTCCGATTCCATCTTCGCCTTTGTTAAGAGAGGTTTTGGTGCGTTACCATTAAACTCCTTGAGTACTTTCATCATCCCCGGATTGACCATTTGTAGTTGTTTCTTCTTGTAGTTGTTTTCTTTGTTTTTGTTGCTTTTACCTGTTTTTGTTGTTGATTTTAGTTGTTATTTTAGCAGTTGTAGCTGTTTTTTGTTGTTTAATTTACCTGTTTTTAGCAGTTGTAGCTGTTTTTTGTTGTTTAATTTACCTGTTTTTAGCAGTTGTAGCTGTTTTTGTTGTTAATTTTAGTTGTTTTTTAGCGGATGTAGCTGTTTTGTTGTTGTTTTCAGCTGTTTTTAGCAGTTGTATCTGTTTTAATTGTTGTTGTTGTCTTACTGTTTTAACTGTTTTTTATGTTGTTCTTATTGTTGTTGATTTTGATGATTGCAAGATTTTTTAGGTTGAAACTTTAGGCTGAGAACGTTTTAGCTTGAAACTTTTAGGTTGAGACTGTTTGCAGGTGGTTTTTAAATGTGTGTTAGAATAACTTTTGATCGAGTTTTTATACCTTGAGGTAAACTAACCCTCCCTGTTCTCTCTCATTCTTGATTTAGCATCGACCAATCATAGCAGTGAATAGCATGTAAATAGGGTGGGTTTCAAGAATCATAGAGAAATTACTTGATCATAGTGTAAAAGTTAGGGTGGGATAGAGAGAGTAAGAATTGGAGGGACAGGTGTCCACAGTTGGTACTATTAAAGTCTTGTTTTCTCTCATAGTTATAGTTAATGTTATTCCCCAAGTATTTCACAATTTCTTTTGGGGGTTGTAAATTTCCAAAACTATCAAAGTAATGTATACTTTTTTTATTTTTGTTATAAGCTACCCAATGTGTACCATTTGATGAACTATCATCTAGGTTTATAATTCCTGACTCTTCTCTCCAAGGAGATTTGGGGAGTGAGTCTCTCATAAACACACCTCGGAAATGTGGAATGTACTTTTGAGCAAAATTCAAAATTTCGAAATTTGAAAGAGGTTTTTTAGGTAGCTTAGTAATTAGTTTTTTGGATTTCCTCTAAATGGATTAAGATATAATCCATAACCTTTTCTATAAGGTTTAAGAAACATACCTTCACCCACCTTAATACTTTCCATTTTCTTATTATGTTGCTTACTCTCTTCTAATTGTTTTTTCCCCATATTTGCATTATTAATAGTTTTAGCAATAGCTGCACTACCAGAGGCGAGACTACCTAATGCACTTAGTGCAGTCAAAATGGGTACAATAGGTAAAAAACCACCAATTTTCGGTACATTAATAATACGAGGAATCTTAATTTTTTTTTTATTTCTGCCAATTGATTTATTGACTGCTTTACGTGCAACCTTAATCGCACTCATTAGATCTAGTGGCTTCTGAGTTTTCAATGCCCGCATTCCTGTTTGGATAACATTTGAAAAACTCTTTACCTTTGATTTCCTTTTCTTACACTTTCTCTTTGTTCCCTTTTTCACACCCATTCCGAATTTCTTTTTTGTTTTCATAATATTTGTAATCAAGTATGCTGCTGTTTTCTCTGCAATACTACTATCTTTTGAACCAACACGTTCCCACGCTTTATTTATTAGTACTGCGTCAGCCCTATGTCGATCAGCTAGATCCTTATATTGTGAATATGCAATATCATGTACTCTACAAGCTTCATCCAATTGATTTATCCCACGATCACCGCGCTCCAACCTTTGTTTTAGCTTTGTTCCAGGTCCACAAAAATTATAACCAGGAATATGTACTTCAAATGGAAGTGTGTTAATTATTTTGTTGATAATACCACTACCTCGTTTCAAGTTTGAACTCTGACTGCAACAATTATAAAAACTTTTACCCATTTTATATAATGTTTAATCAAGGAGCATTTCTCATCGAATGAAGTACATTACACACGTGAATATGCGTTTAATACGTCAAAAACAAGAAATCTGTGTTAGAAATATCGAGGGTGGTGATCATTCATTAACAAATTCAGTTCCACGACATAGTTCTTTATTACCCAATACAATAAGAGCATTGGTTGTCGGTCCCTCAAACTGTGGAAAAACAAATGTTATGCTCAGCCTTATTGAAAGTCCAAACGGGCTAAAATTTGAGAATATATATGTATTCTCAAAGAGTTTATATCAACCAAAGTATGAGTATTTAGAGAAACTAATTAAACCGATAAAGGGAATGGGATATTATACGTTCTCACAAAATGATGAAGTTTTACCACCCGCTAAGGCTAAAGAAAACTCTATTATGATTTTTGATGATGTTGCTTGTGAAAAACAAAACAACATTCGTTCATATTTCTGTATGGGGCGTCATAAAAATATAGATTCTTTTTACCTATGCCAAACATATACTCATATTCCAAAACATCTAATACGTGATAACGCGAATATGATTATAATGTTTAAACAAGATGATTTAAATATGCGTCATATATATCGTGATCATGTAAATACTGATATGTCCTATGATTCGTTTATGAAAATTTGTCAAAAGTGTTGGAGTGATAAATACGGATTCCTCATAATAAGTAAAGATAACGATATGGAAAAGGGAAGATACAGGAAGGGTTTTAATGAATTTATAATTATTTGAGAATATAAGTTTCATTCTGTAAGCTATATTTTCACAGTACATTATTAGACCCCAAAATGAGTAGATCATTCACTCTTACATTAAATGGTAATGAACCCATTACAAACATTTCTTATTTCCCACCCATTGAACTGACAAATGGTGAATATGAGTGTGCACTCATTGACTTTCATATGTACAACTCTATACCCAATGTTGATATAAATAATAATCTATTTCATATTGGTGATAAAGTAATTCAACTTCCAATCGGGTCATATGAACTCAATGATATTTATGATTTTCTAAAAAATAAACTAAAAGATTATGATCTTGAGAAAACATTTCAAATGGAGAGTAATAATAACACACTTCAAGTTCATATTACAACTACCAAGGAACCTATTTATTTTAATAGAAACAACTCCATTGGATAATTGCTTGGTTTCAATAAAAAAATAATTTACCCCGACTTGAAAAAAACATATATATCTGATCAACCTGTCAACATTTTAAAAATAAACACAATACGCTTAGTATGTAATATTGTAAGCGGCTCATATATTGATAGTAGACAAGATCATTCATTATACGAATTTGGAATTAATGTTCCACCAGGCTATAAAATGAATATCACACCACACAATCTTATTTACTTACCAGTCAACACTAGAGAAATAAGTACACTCTCTATTCACATAACTGATCAGAACGGTGAATTAATAAATTTACGCGGTGAAAACTATACAATTCGTTTACACTTAAGATTAATACAATGATTATATACAATAAAAGAGGTGATACCTACCATCATCAGCACACTTTAAAACATAAAGTTATAGGAAGAGGATCGAAACCAAAAAGACACACACTTACATTAAAAAATAAGTTAATTCTTAAATCATTGGGCTTCAAAGTGCGAGTTTAACTAAAGTCATGGGGTTGAATGAAATATTGGCAGTACGGGAAAAACCTTTCTCTGATGAAAGTATATCAAAGAAGGAATAACACAGCTATCAACCCTATCAACAATCATTTAAACCAAATGATGAGATAAGAATTACAATCCAAAATCAAGATTTATATGTACTCCCCCATGAGAGTCTTCTAAATTTTCAAGGAGATATTACCCTAATTAAGGAAGGGGGAGCGGTAGAAACTCAAAATGTTATTGCGAGAATGAGAAATAATTGTATGGCATACTTTTTAGATGAAATACGCTATGAAATCAATGGTGTTGAAATAGATAGAACAAGATTTAGTGGTATTACTTCTACAATAAAAAACTTTGTTTCTTTAAATCAATTTGAAAGCAAGAGACTTTACAATTCTGGATGGAGTGGAGGACCCGTTTTCAATTTAACCCCCCACTTCAACTTTTCAATACCCCTTAAAAACCTACTTGGATTTGCTGAAGATTTCAAAAAAGTATTATTAAATTGTAAACATGAACTAGTACTATTAATATCAAAAAATTTTAATGATGTACTTGAGCAAGATAAATTTGAGAATGCACAATTAGTCGGAAAATATCATCTCAATATGACTAATATTACATGGAAAATTCCTCATATAACACCCAGCGATTCAACGAAAATTAAAATTATAAAAAAAAAATTAAAATTATAAAAAGTAGAATCAATCTACCGATTGCATTCCGTAGTTAGGATACATACATTAATCCTAAACTAAGTAATGGAACAAATCATGTTTGGAATGTTAAATTAGCTGCTAACCGAGAACGTCCACGATTTGCTTTAATTGGATTTAAAGATAACCACTATCTGATTACAAACAATTTAAGAAATCTAAAGGTCTATTTAAACTCTGAAACTTATCCCTACGATGACTTAAACTTGGACTTTGATAAAGATCGATTTGCTCACCTGTATGATATGTACTGCAAGTTTCAATCTAGCTACTATAACCGAAGTGAATCTCCTTTACTATCACCTACAGACTTTAAAACTAAAGCTCCTATTATTGTAATTGACTTATCATATCAAAATGAAATGGTTAAATCGGGACCCATTGATGTTAGGATTTCAATTGAACTTACCAAGCCCGCTATCGAAAATGTTCAAGTATATTGCGTGCTCATACATGATCGTTTAGTTGAATATAACCCGTTGAATGGTCTAGTTCAGCGGATTGTCTAACAATTAATCAATCAATCATGAGTGAAGATATTGTTGCAATTGATGTTCAAGGATTTCTTGGGAACAACAATAAATTTATTCTAAAGGAAATTGGAGTCGTATTCAAAAACGAGACAATCTTGAATTCTAATTTTATCATACACTCTCCACATGATTTTATTGAATTGAATAAGAAATGTAGAAAAACAGCTACTTGGCTAACAAAAAAACATCACAAAATTTATTGGAATGATGGAGTATACTTTTTCAAAGAAACACAAATGTATTTAAGAGAAATAATTAGAAAACAGGAAATAATTTGTAAGGGATATCAAAAAAGGTTATTCCTACAAAAATTTTTAAAAATTGATAATGTAATTAACATTGATGAAATTGGTTGTCCCTCTCTAAAAATAATGGATGGAAAGCACTTTCCATATTGTTCATTACATGCTCGGGATGGTGTCTGCTCTCTGAACAATGCTCATAAAATCTTAAACTTTTACACAAACGAAAACTCCTAAACAACTTTTAAACAATTCCTTCACATTTTGAGAGTCGGGAAAATAAGTTTACGAAATGACTGATTCTAATAACAATCTTAATATACCGACTTATTCATCTTTAATAAATAAAATTAATTTTTTTATTAATACATTTGGAAATATGATTTCAAAAGAGGACTTGAAATTACTACTGGAGACAAGGAACATGTTCATGGGTACTGACGTAAAGGAGTTTATAAAAACAACATTTGGAGAACATTTAAATTTATGTACATTTTCTAATGATAATATAGAAACTTGTGCTTGTTTTCATTTTGTAATTCAACAATATAGAGTTAGAAAATTAATTTCATCATATATTGAAATTTTTAAATAAAGAGAAGGTGTTTTCGAGGGTGGGTCTATCATCAGCTGTTGCATTTTTTAACATCTGTTTTCTAAGTATAATACAACGAGTTATCTCTACCAAACTTTAGTTTAAGATAAACATTCAGACTATTACGTTGAAAGAAAAAATGATTTCCTCAAAAATTGAAGAGTTCTTAAGGGAGCATGGAAGTGAGATCTTCAAGGAACATGCTACGAAATTGAAATCATTTCATACATTTTTTAAAGATGTAGAAGCCACCCCACTAATTCATTCAAAGTATGGAGAACACCTATCATCCTGTGCATGGGCATATGATGATTGTAAAGTTGGACCTGACACTTGCAGGTGTATGCATGTTGAAAAGAGAGAAGAAGACGCCTTAAAATTGATGGAAAGATACATTCATTTATTTAAAAGACTCAATGTAAACTAATTTAAGACGAATATATAGAAATAAAAACGTATTTGACTAAACAAACGATCTCATTTGTTTTTGTGTATAAATGTGTATATTCTGTTAGGAACCACCACCACAAGCACCGCCACCACCACCATCCCTCTTACACTCCTACGCTCACTTTCCCATCTAATGCTCGCTAAAGAGGGGAGAGGTTACCGAACTCACGCTTGTTTCACACCACAAAAGTATGCGGTCTAATATCCCTCAAACCAACACCTTTTGACCACAAGACCGTAGCCAGGTTACACTAACAGGTGTCACCTACAACCCTAATTGAATCAACAAAACGCCCACGCATAGAAAAACAACTTCCCTTCCTCCTCCTCCTCCGCCTAAATATAGTTTTACAAATTCATACGCATGACAAAACACCCCTTGTAAAACGAATAGTTTTCTAAAACTGAACTACTTTCCACAGTTCTCCTTAACACATAAATTTTTTGAAAACTTAGAAGGTAACCGTTTTCTCTCTCATGTAAGCGCATGAGAAAAAATTTTCAAATATGATTAAAGAAAAACGTATTTGACTAAACAAACGATCTCATTTGGTTTTGTTCTGTTAGGAACCACCACCACCACAGTCACCATTTTGACCACAAGACCGTAGGCAGTTTACACTAACAGGTGTCACCTACAACCCTAATTGAATCAACAAAACGCCCACGCATAACAAAACAACGTTTTTGTTACACTCCCACGCTCACTTTCCCATCTAATGCTCGCTAAAGAGGGGGAGGTTACCGAACTCACGCTTGTTTCACACCACAAAAGTATGCGGTCTAATATCCCTCAAACCAACACCTTTTGACCACAAGACCGTAGCCAGGTGTCACCTACAACCCTAATTGACTCAACAAAACGCCCACGCATAACGCGTTCTAACACAAGTTAGAAGCAACATAGTGAGCTGTGTGCAACCATTGCACTCCACAAAATCCCACGCATGACAAAACACCCCTATCACACACGCACCTTTAGCTTGAGAAAAAGACAAGACAAAACAAGACATATCAAAACACCACTCTCTCACACTCCTACACACCACTTTCTAACCTCATTAAGTGACCTGTGTGCAACCATGCTCATCTAACTAGGGTCAGCAACACCCCCCTTTTTGAATTATTTATGCTAAGTAGGTCATTAGAACACCTGTGTGCAACCATGCGTGACTAATTAGGGTCAGTGTGCAACCATGCGTGACTAATTAGGGTCACCCCCACCTCCTTTTTTGACATGATTTATTACCTAGTGAGCCAGCTCCCGTATTAACTACCTACTCATACGGTATGTGCTTTTGAATCAAATTTATGTTATCCGAAGTTTTCAGATTCATCCCTTCTAAAATACACTCAAAATCAGCATATGCTACAAAAGGAACATCTAATTGATTTTTTAAATTTTTAAATCTTAAAGTCGCCGTTTCATTTGTGGGCATCTCAGTTATAATTATATTACACTCCATAATATGTCGTTCCAGTTTGTCGCTATCATCGAAATGTTGAAAACAGCCATTGCATAGATGAATCTTCCTCGTACTTTTCGTTATTTGTTTGCGAAGTAATCTAATGGAGAAGCAAAGAAATAAATATAATTTTTTTTATTTTTTAATTTTCTAATTTAATACTTACTTGGAAATATTTTTAATCCAAGCATAGTGATATTTGTCATCCTTCTCGAGAAGTAGTAGACGTTGCTAGTTTTATTATTAGTTAAATAATATGGGCCGATGATTGTCTTTTCATCGCTGTCGACACCCAACACAGTTATACTAATTTCAGGATTATTTTCTTCAAATATTTTTATGCTGTCGACCGGTGTGGGGAATTTTAACCCACTAAAATTTAACGATTTATTATTTATATCTATTATATCCGATCCAATGTTGTAAATGCCTTTACGTTTATATTGATTAGGTCGATTCTTATTAACTTGAAGTTTCACAAAAGCCGATATTAATGCCCATTTAAAACAATATTCGTCTCTATTTTGCACGTTGATGCAGGCTTTTCTATTTACTACTTCTCTTGGTAAACCAATGAAATTCGAGCCCTTTATTGGCTGATATTTATTTATATTAACTTCTAAATGAACTATTTCAATTAGGGACCAACCACTGTCTCGTTCTTGAAACTCGCTCATTTCACTTTTTATATAGTCATTTAAATTTTTGATTATTTCATTTAGATTTTCAGTCTGACTCATTGTTGGATTTAAGACTTGCATTTTTGTTTGAAATGACTTTAGATTGATTTCACAATGATATTCACTTTCTTTAATCAAAACATAATTACAGAATTGTTCAAAATTAAATTTGATATTGACGTGTTTTTTTTGAGCTTCTTGGAGTAGAGTGATCACTTGTTCTTTGATTGATTGTTGAAATAAATTGATATCCAAGCATTCTTTATTTGGATTTGTGATTATATGTTTCAATACGATTCCGAAATGCACTTCTTATACACCGCAAGTTATCACTTATTTGCGCACCAGATAATTGTTTATGCAAGTTGGTGCGTAAGTGATGCGACCAACTAATTTTAGCAACATTTAGATTACAGACATCACAATATCGTATTTCACTAGCGACAGGATTTGTGTTACTAGGCCCAGGATTGTTATTGTTATGTAAAGCATCACCCATTTTTGTTTTTGTTTTGTTTTAAATATTAATTAAAAAAGTTTATTTTATTTTTTTCTTATTCGTTACAAAAATTTAAAATATAAATATCCCCTTCTGATTTAAGTTTGACTAGCTTGTAGCCCCCCGTCACCATGTGCTCCACAGCTTGCGATGACAGAGTACTAAAGCGTTCTGGTAAGAACACCACAAAATCTTCAAATGTGAGCATAATTTTAGCGCCGAAGCGTGTCTGCTTCACTTCAGCGTTCTGTATCACAATCGGTGTGTCAAACGGGAGAGCCTTAACACTCTTAATTAGGGGTAGAGAGACGGCCCCAAGCTCGTTAAACTGTTCTCCAAAGTCAGACATGTTGCTGCTGCTGCTGCTGCTGCTTATAATGCTGATGATGAAGGACTCTTCAAATAGTGTAAGTGAGTTCTTGCCCTGAATTTTGACTTCTGCTTTCTGAATTACCCCAGTACTATACATCTCATATTTATACCAGTTTGCGAGACGAAAAAAATCTGAAAAGAAAGAGAGATAAAATACTTATGTAGTATATTTCAATAAAATAAATACATGTGGTAAGCGATAACAACAATATATATACACACAACAATGTTTCACGATAACAATATATACATACATAACTTTTAAACGAGAGTGAGAGGACAAGTGGGAGGGCGGAGTGGAAGCTATCGCAAACGAGAGTGAGAGTCCGAGGACAAGCGGGAGGGGGAGGGAAAGTGAGCGCAACTCCCCAGAGGGTCAAGCACCAGGACAAGCGGGAGGGGAAGTGGGAGGGGAAGGGGGAGGGGAAGTGGGAGGGGAAGTGGGATGGGAAGTGGGAGGGGAAGTGGGAGGGGAAGGGGGAGGGGAAGTGAGCGCAACCCCCCAGAGGGTCAAGCACCAGGACAAGCGGGAGGACAAGCGGGAGGACAAGCGGGAGGACAAGCGGGAGGGGAAGTGGGACGGGGAGTGGGAGGGGAAGTGGGAGGGGAAGTGAGCGCGGCCCTAGCAGCTTCCACAACAACAACTTCCGCTCGCGATAAGCGCCCCCGCACCAGCGAAACAGTGAGTCAGAACATACAATAAAAAAGTGATCCAGAACATACAAACCCCCCATTGATCCAGAACATACAAATACACCCTACTCATTTGCAAAATAGAATAAACACCGCAAAATGTTATACTTTTTTAAAAAAAATGTTGTCGGTTGTCCGAGTGACCTCGACAACTCAGTCAAAAAGAAGAATGAACGCTATAGTCGACGGCCTCGACTATTACATACCCGTTACTCAACTAAAGGAAGTGGAAGGGAGAAGGAGATATGCAGCATATCGGCTGTTTCCGAGATTAAACACTGTATTTGCCAAAACCCATCTTTCTAGCTTTTATAGTTCCCGAGATCTCGGCGCTCATACGAACGGTCAGGCAGAACCTATAAAAAATTGAAGTTTTCTTATTTAATTAGATATAACCGGATATACATACATAAATATACACAGAGTTATAAAAGTTGGTTGTTTTGTTCTATTCATTCAATTGTGTAGCTTAAGCCTATAGAATAATTCATTACTTTATTTTGGAATATATTTATTATGCATAGATAAGTCTTTTCCATCATAGGTAATGCCCTCGTAGAAGAACTTTCGATTTAAACGGCATTGAGGACCACATCTGGTAGAGCCACAACTACGGCACTCATACCAACAACCTTCACTTTCTTTATTTAAGCAGTCGCCTGAAAATAAACATATTTTATTTTAAATGTCAACTGTTTCAGGGGTGCCACAAAAATGAACTCCAGAGCTTGGTGATCAAAATAAAAAACTTCCTATATTTTTAATTTCCTCACAAATGTCTAGACCGTTGATGCGGATATTTCCGTATTCATCATACGCGCTATTTTTTCCGAAGCATTGCCCTTTCTTCTTCCCTTTTCTTTTATTTTTGTCTGAATCTATTCCTTCATTTGCGTTATAAACGCCTATTCTCCTTTGTCTCTGTCGCAGGTTGCGACCTATAGAATAGTCGGGATCAATATATGAACTCAATACTTTCTGAGAATTTCTAATAAAATAATATTACCGCGTATTTATTATTGAAATATACCGTGTCCGTTATGCTCCCACTACTGGAGTAGTTTGGTATTAATCACTTAGAAGATGCCAGTACTTGATGTATCCAGATATGAATTTAACGTGTTCTGTTCCCGCTCTGTTGTACACTAGTTGTTAGTTAACATCGCATTATTATTTAATCAATGTACTGCTATTTTTATTTTTATAAAAATGAATCATGATATCATATTTGAATGAATATAAAAAAGACGATGTTGTTTTGTGATGTTTTGTTGATATTTTTGAGTTGGTCAAATTAAATCCACGCTACATATAATATATTTATAAAATAGCAATACGATACCTGGTTACCCAAGTTAGCTCAGAACCTTCAGAGTTTCTGGCGCTGTTATAAGCGTTGTTTGCGATTTCCGTAGTCGGATAACCGACAATCAAATAGCCCAACGAGTATTTTAAAAATAATATTTGAAGCTGTATAAGAAAATGGATATTTTTTAATCTACCTAGTGCAGGCTCTACTTGGTAAAATAAATGAGTTAAAAATGCTTTTACAGCACTAAATCGACTTTTCATCATCATTAACAAAAATATGATCGAAATACGATATGATATTTTAAAAAATATTCGACAACTTTAAATTATATGCAGAGCCTACAAACGTTCCACTTTATGTATTATCATGTTAAAAAAGGTACCGTACATTTTGGTAAACTGGCGTTTATAGCCTAGAGCTGGAGAACAATCGATGGAAACATCGATAGTATCGATTGTCTCAAAATTTCGTGAAAGTCGATTGTTTTTTCTCACTATCGATGGTTTTCCTTTTTTTTTGCCCATCACTTTATGCTTTTCCCATCACTTTTTTAGCGGGAGTTGGCAAGCGAACAATTGAATTAATATGTAAGTACATAAAAAAGTTTGTATGTGTTGGTAAACACAGCAAAGGCCCCACAGCCATTTTCAATTGAAGAAATTGAGATTTTAAAAAAACTGTGCGCAATAATGTCACCGTTTAATGATGCCTGCAAACAAGCCTCAGCGGATAAAACTGTCACTGTATCACTAATTATACCAATAATTGCCGAGTTGTATTCAAAAATGAATTTAATAAAGTGCTCTTCGAAAGCGGCTCAGGATGCTCATGACATGAACAAAATTCGTATCAAAGAACGATTTTATCATTATGAATCACGTACTGTCCCTAGAATTGCGACACTGCTAGATCCACGCTTCAAAAAGGAAGGTTTTTTTCTACCATCGAATGCTGAATAAGCTGCTAAGGCTTTGGAGTTGAAGCTTTACGAAATATTGTCTATGAATTCGAATGCTAGTTCCACAGCACCACCACAACCAAGCTTATATCCTTACCTGCAACGTAAACTGTCTAATAAAGTTACATCAAACAGGGCAGACTCAATAATACTAATGCGGCAGTACTTTGAGCAAAACATCGATGATGAAAGCAAGGACCCTTTACCACACTGGAAGGTTAGTATTAGACATGTATAACTATTTGTACAGATTAACCAAAAAAGTCTTTTTCAGATGACCAATGATGATTTTCAAGCCTTCAAGGCCCTCGCTAAGGAATATCTGTGCGTCCCAGCATCCTCCTGTGCCTCCGAAAGGACTTTTAGTAAGGCAGGACAAATAATTTCAGACCGTCGATGCGCGCTGAAGTCCAAAACTGTAGACCAGTGTTTATTTGTTAATAAGAATTTTGACTTATAGAGAATTTGATCTCAAAATATAAATTGTTGGCGTTTTTTTATTTATTTATTTATTTATTTTTTTTTTAACCATCGATAGTCCATCGATTGTTTTTCTAAAACAATCAAAAACCATCAATTGTTCTCCAGCTTTATTATAGCCTCTTCTCACAGAAACCCATCCACCATCTGCCGTCGTTCAGGGTCGCTCAGGATCCTAAGCCAAATTTCCACTACGCCGAAATTTTGGAATTTTTCAGATTTTTCGGTAGGAAACGCGGAGGTGTTTCCATTTGCAAACGCGTTTGCAACAGTTGTTCTGTGTGTTTGTAATTTGCTGGTTAAAGTACACAATAGATACAAATAACATTTTGTTGATAAATTACATCGAGGAACAACATTTGCACAACATAAATATATGTGCATAATTTGTCAAAATAATGGAAGCCAGTAGCAAAACCCACGTTTTGCTGAAAAGGCAACTATTGCGAAAAAGAATTTCGACACACGTAAGCTAGAAAATAGACAACTATTATTATTATTTGATTCCCATTTATATGTGGATAGAAGCGAAATGGGACCTTTTGGGAGACTGACGCGCAGGAAAATTTAGATGAGTTCTTGAACTACTCATTCGAGAAGTTGGTGGGAGTGCTGCCAAGCTTAGAATAAAAAAACAGTGGGCGCGTTCAGCAAAACAATATAAAATCTGCTTCACTTGTGAATCACCTTGTGAATACCGTGGGACATGTCCTCTTGCACGAGTGAAGAACAAGTGACACTCCATATAGACAATTTTATGGGATAAAATTTTTGGAAGTGCCACGGGAGTTCACTTGTTTCGTATACTCATTTGCCGTACGTGAAATCACTTGTTAAACTCAGAATATTTTCAATGATTTTTCACTTAAGAAATCACTTGTGAAATTCAGAATATTTTCAATGAGTTTTAACGTATGAAAATATAGAATTTAAAATACATATATTTTTATTTGCTTTTAAATTCATTTTAATTAAAAAGTGTTATTTAGGTTTTCTGTTAAAGGACAATTATTGTTAGTGAGCCAAGTTTTATGATACGTTAATTAAACCTTAAACCTTTGTCCGAAGATATAGTGGTCCGATCCGGCAGGTTCCGACTTACATACTACCTGCAAAAGAAAGAAGACTTTTGGGAAAGTTTCAGCCCGATAGCTTTAAAAGACTAGTTTGCGTAAAAACGGACAGACGGACATGCTGATCAAGAATATACCCTTCAGTTCTGCACTAGGGACGCGGTGACATGGCTCAATGCAAAAAGCTTTTTTGTTTTTTTTTGTGCCTAAAACACTGTGCCGCTGTTGACGTCAGCAGAGAAGTCGGCGCAGCGTAGAGGACTGCCTACGAAAACGATCGTGCAACAAAGAGAGGCAGATATTTGGAGCTTCCCTCTCTTTCTTTGTCTTATAATCTGCCTGAACTCGGCGCTCTCAGAGACAAATGGCTACGCTTTCATTATTGCCTAATATGGATAATAGTAAAATGGTATTTCTGTATAGGAATAGGGGTATTCCAACACGCCCCCTCAGAAATAACATCTATAAAATTATAAACTTTACATAATATATTCATTTGTAATTGTTTTGTACTTTGTGTGGGGGGTGTGCATTCTGGGAATATTTATGTGATCCAGCATTTGCTGCAAGGATACGGGGAAAACCCAGAAAAACCCGATCAGATCACTCTTACATATAGATATGTTTACATAGAATTACATTTTTAAATTTCAGTAACTTAATGGTTATACAATAAAACAAACAAAAATATTTCAATAAGATCAATCAAATTCCAATCAAAAAAAAAAAACAACTTCAGCATCAGCAAACAGTGGATCTTGCAGTAATCCCAAATCATGTCGTAGTTCCAAGAACTTTGCGGCAGGCAATGGCTTTGTGAAGATATCAGCAAGTTGATTCTCTGTGGAAATATACTCAAGACAAATGGTGTTACTTTCAATTTGTTCTCTGGCAAAATGATATTTGATATCAATATGTTTGGCTCGTTTATGACATGAGGGATTTTTGCAATACTGATACAGCCTTGGTTATCTTCGTAAATTTTAATTGGATTTTCGATTTTGATATTAACACTACTAAGAAGAGATTTTAGCCACAACGCTTCTCTTACAGCTTCAAATAATGCCATGTACTCAGCTTCAGTTGATCAGGCTGCCACTGAGTTCTGCCTCTTTGTGTTCCAACAAATTAAATTTAAATCGAACATTTTGAATAAATACCCTGTGATACTTTTTCTATCAATCTCGTTTCCTCCCCAAACAGAACCTACATATCCAATTAATGTACTTTCAAACTCAGCATTTCTTTTAAAAATAAGTTTCATTTCAATAGTTCCCTTTAAATACCTAAGGACCCTTTTTAAGCACTGCCATAACTCGGAATTATTTTTGCTACTATATCTACTCAAGATATTTACTGCAGTGGGTAAGTCTGGACGTGTACATAGCATTATGTACATTAAGCATCCTATGAGATTACGACATGGAGCATTGCAGTTTTCATCTGAATTAAGTAACTCATAATTTAGTTTGTTTGGTAAGGGAGTTCTTCCTGCATTGCAATTATCCATGTTAAATGTATTCAAGATTCTTTTAACATATGCAGCTTGGGTCAAGAAAATTTTGTCTTCATGCATTTTTATTCTAATACCAATTAAATATTTTATTTCTTTTAGGTCGGTCATTCTAAACTTTTTCATTAAATAATTTTTGAATTTATCCATTGTTATCATATTCCCCGTTGCTATCACCACATCATTAACATATAACAGCACATAAATATTTTCCTTAATATCACCTTTATCAAGGATATATATACAGCGATCTACGGAAGAGTTTACAAACTCACAGTCTTTCAATGCTTGCTCAAAGACTTCAAACCAGCATATAGCGGCTTGTTTGAGTCCGTAAATTGCCTTATTCAATATACATACATTGTCACCTTTGCACTATATACCTTGAGGAAGTCTCATATATATTTCCTCTTTTAACGTGCCATTTAAGAATGCCGTTTTTACATCCATTTGATGGACTTTCAAGTTATATTGTACTACCAACGATAATACAAATCTAAAACTGGAAGTTCTAGCTACAGGAGCAAAAGTCTTTACCTTTATATTTAGTAGGACTTCCTAGTTCGTTATATTTAACGGAAAATACCCATTTGCTATCTACTATGTTTTTTATGTTTAGGTCTTTCTGTGATTGTCCAGGTATTATTTAGTTAATGAGCACTCAACTCTGTTTTTATGGTTTCCTCCAAAAACAATTTATCATTCCTTTACTGAATTCCATCGTATGCATTTGGAAAATCGTTGAAGATAGTGTGAGCATTTAATATAAATTTATTTAAACTAATATCATCTTCATAATATTATATCTGGGGCTTTGTTTTTAATCTCTCACTTCTTCTACTCGTTACTTCAATACCATCAGTTCCAATTGGATTCTTAACAGATCCATTTTCTTCTAAGTCTCCTGCTGTTTCATTTTCCCTACTCTCATTCGGGTTGTCTGATCCCTTACTTTCATTCAGGAGATCATTTCGCTTTCTTTTCTTACTCTCATTCAGAAAATGTGCATCCGTTTCCTTACTATCATTCGGGATTTGTGTGTTGTCGCATTCCCTACTTTCTTTCGGGAACTTTGTTTCTTTAATTTCCTTACTTTCATTCGGGAAATTTTTATTTATATTTTCCTTACTATCTTTCAGGAATGTTGTTTCAAATTAAACAGCTCTAGAATTCACCAAATTGGTTTCGTCGACAACCACATCTCTTGCAACGAGAAATTTTTCATTAACAGCATCCCACAGTTTAAGACCATTTGCTTCGTAGCCCACTAAAATAGCTTTGTATGATTTATCATCAAACTTTCCCTTTCCAACAAACACTCTTAAATGTTTTAAATCGGGTTTTTACCGTGCTACATCTCGTAAGGTGTCATCACGCTGTTAACTATTGCTCTACTTGGAATTCGATTAATTAAGTAAGTTGCAGTTAACACTGCTTCACCCCAAAAACTTTTGTCAAGTTGTGCACCACTTATCATGGCACGAGCTTTTTCTGGTTCTAATCATTCTTTCAGAAACACCATTTAACTGATGTCCGTCAAATTAGCGTCGGTGACTTAGCGGCGCTGGCGGAACGGTGGAATCTGGAACATGGGGCCAATTTTTATTTTTTGTTTTTCTCGGCTTTTTGGGGCCGAATCGAAAAATATTAAATGCAAAGATGCTTAGAATAAAAATATCTATCGATCTAGATAGTTGGCAATCATATCCGACTTCTAGAAATTTATTAAAAATCTATTTAAAAAATCGGGTCCCCACAATTTCGTTTATTGCTCCCCTCACAGAGGTTGTACCAATATGCACGGTAAACCTGGTTATTGGGCGTTAATTCAAGTTTCTTGTCAAAAAGTATCATTGAGCTAAAGCCGTCAGTTTTTGAGAAAATAGCTTAACAGTGAAGGCAGCTCGGATTTTCCCCATACAAAAAAAGGGGGCAAATAGTAAATTGCACAGGGCTCCACTCTCAGACGTTGTACCAATATGCACGGTATATTGGCAGATTGGGGATCGCCTAAAGCAAGTTCAGTGCAAAAATCATAACAATAAAGCCGTCAGTTTTTGAGAAAATCGCTTTACAGTGGGGGAAGATAAATAATTAAAAGAAGTGGCGCCAGATTAAAATTTGAACCAGTAAGTTCCATGACATGAACCACTATGTAAAAAATGTATTTAGGACACTAACCATATGGCAAAAAATTATGTTTCGACGCTATCTCTATTTGTAATAATTTTGACTTTCACAGACGTTGTACCAACATGCACGGTACCTCGTTGGAAAGGAAATTCATTTTATAATTAACAAATGCGGTTCTGCGAACGAAAAGCCGTCAGTTTTTGAGAAAAAAGCATAGTGCGTTGTGGGCATCACATTTGTAACAAAATTGTTCCACCCTGTTGTAAGCTCCCAAGACACTAACCATATGGGAAAAAAATAATGTTTCGACGCTATCTCTATTTTTAATTAATTTGACTTTCACAGACGTTGTACCAACATGCACGGTATTTCGTTGGAAAGGAAATTCATTTTACTAATTAACAAATGTGGTTCGGCGAACGAAAAGCCGTCAGTTTTTGAGAAAAAAGCATAATGCGTGGCTTGCATCTCATTTGTAACAAAATTGTTCACCCTGTTCTAAGCTCCCAAGACACTAACCATATGGGAAAAAAATAATGTTTCGACGCTATCTCTATTTTTAATTAATTTGACTTTCACAGACGTTGTACCAACATGCACGGTACCTCGTTGGAAAGGAAATTCATTTTACTAATTAACAAATGTGGTTCGGCAAACGAAAAGCCGTCAGTTTTTGAGAAAAACGCATAGTGCGTTGTTGGCATCTCATTTGTACCAAAATTTTAGCTAGGAACACATTAACCTTATATCGATACCCTATATCGATACTTCGATAAAAACGAATGCACGAGGCCTGGAGAAGAAATAATTAATATATTTTACTAAAACTCTTAAAATGGGAATTTCTAATAAACTACCGACCCGATTTTAACAAATAATACATCAAATTGATCAGGTGTGCGAGTATAATCGAAGGTATGTCTTTATTTCGTTGAAAATATTATTAAACATAATTTCGATTTTATGTATTATAGCGCCAAGACGTTGCCAGAGCGCAAGGGCAGCTCCTTCAAATGCACGAGGGCTGGAGAAGAAATAATTAATATATTTTACTGAAACTCTTAAAATGTGAATTTCTAGTAAAATAGTAAACTACTAGTTCAATAAATAATATATCAAATTGATCAGGCATGTCTTTAATTCATTAAAAATATTCTTTAACACAAGTCCGTTTTTATCGGACTTTTTTTTTATTTTACTAGTGTATTTTATAAAAAAATAATTGTAATGAAAATCGGTGGGAAACAGCATTGTGTAAGGAACTCAGAATTTGTACAAAATACACGAATTTGTCATACCCTACAAAATATAATATTAAAATAACTCGATATTTCCCTTAAATAAAAATTCGACGCATTTACTTTTGATGTTTTTATTTCTTGATATTTATTTATTGGCCATCAGCCTTATCGACGGCCGCCTCCTGGCTAGCCGCCTCCTGATTTTCCCACCGATTTTCATAACAATTATTTTTTTTATAAAATACACTAAGGGAAACATCGAGTTTTTTTAATATTATATTTTGTAGGGTATGACAAATTCGTGTATTCTGAGTTCCTTACACAATGCTGTTTCCCACCGATTTTCATTACAATTATTTTTTTATAAAATACACTAGTAAAATAAAAAAAAAAGTCCGATAAAAACGGACTTGTGTTAAAGAATATTTTTAATGAATTAAAGACATGCCTGATCAATTTGATATATTATTTATTGAAATAGTAGTTTACTATTTTACTAGAAATTCACATTTTAAGAGTTTCAGTAAAATATATTAATTATTTCTTCTCCAGCCCTCGTGCATTTGAAGGAGCTGCCCTTGCGCTCTGGCAACGTCTTGGCGCTATAATACATAAAATCGAAATTATGTTTAATAATATTTTCAACGAAATAAAGACATACCTTCGATTATACTCGCACACCTGATCAATTTGGTGTATTATTTGTTAAAATCGGGTCCGTAGTTTATTAGAAATTCCCATTTTAAGAGTTTTAGTAAAATATATTAATTATTTCTTCTCCAGGCCTCGTGCATTCGTTTTTATCGAAGTATCGATATAGGGTATCGATATAAGGTTAATGTGTTCCTAGCTAAAATTTTGGTACAAATGAGATGCCAACAACGCACTATGCGTTTTTCTCAAAAACTGACGGCTTTTCGTTTGCCGAACCACATTTGTTAATTAGTAAAATGAATTTCCTTTCCAACGAGGTACCGTGCATGTTGGTACAACGTCTGTGAAAGTCAAATTAATTAAAAATAGAGATAGCGTCGAAACATTATTTTTTTCCCATATGGTTAGTGTCTTGGGAGCTTAGAACAGGGTGAACAATTTTGTTACAAATGAGATGCAAGCCACGCATTATGCTTTTTTCTCAAAAACTGACGGCTTTTCGTTCGCCGAACCACATTTGTTAATTAGTAAAATGAATTTCCTTTCCAACGAAATACCGTGCATGTTGGTACAACGTCTGTGAAAGTCAAATTAATTAAAAATAGAGATAGCGTCGAAACATTATTTTTTTCCCATATGGTTAGTGTCTTGGGAGCTTACAACAGGGTGGAACAATTTTGTTACAAATGTGATGCCCACAACGCACTATGCTTTTTTCTCAAAAACTGACGGCTTTTCGTTCGCAGAACCGCATTTGTTAATTATAAAATGAATTTCCTTTCCAACGAGGTACCGTGCATGTTGGTACAACGTCTGTGAAAGTCAAAATTATTACAAATAGAGATAGCGTCGAAACATAATTTTTTGCCATATGGTTAGTGTCCTAAATACATTTTTTACATAGTGGTTCATGTCATGGAACTTACTGGTTCAAATTTTAATCTGGCGCCACTTCTTTTAATTATTTATCTTCCCCCACTGTAAAGCGATTTTCTCAAAAACTGACGGCTTTATTGTTATGATTTTTGCACTGAACTTGCTTTAGGCGATCCCCAATCTGCCAATATACCGTGCATATTGGTACAACGTCTGAGAGTGGAGCCCTGTGCAATTTACTATTTGCCCCCTTTTTTTGTATGGGGAAAATCCGAGCTGTCTTCACTGTTAAGCTATTTTCTCAAAAACTGACGGCTTTAGCTCAATGATACTTTTTGAAATACTTATAAGAAACTTGAATTAACGCCCAATAACCAAGTTTACCGTGCATATTGGTACAACCTCTGTGAGGGGAGCAATAAACGAAATTGTGGGGACCCGATTTTTTAAATAGATTTTTAATAAATTTCTAGAAGTCGGATATGTTTGCAAACTATCTAGATCGATAGATATTTTTATTCTAAACATCTTTGCATTTAATATTTTTCGATTCGGCCCCAAAAAGCCGAGAAAAACAAAAAATAAAAATTGGCCCCATGTTCCAGATTCCACCGTTCCGCCAGCGCCGCTAAGTCACCGACGCTAATTTGACGGACATATTTAACTGTTAAATGATAAGTATTACCCTTCTTAACACAAAACTGGCGCATCTCATTTGAAAGATATTCTCTCCCATTGTCAAGGTACAAATTAACAATTTTTAAATTAAAATGAGCTTCACATTTTGCTATATATATTGTATGTATATTGTTAAACTGCTATGTATATTGTTAAACATACCTGAATTCTCGACCACCGTCAATCCACTCTTGGAAATGGTTACTCCATTCTTGTCAAATTTGATCGACATTCCTGCCTCTTGTAGGCGCTTCACAGACATCAAGTTACAATGCCACGCACTTCTTTGCACTTCTTTTACCATGAATGCAATGCCTTGTGATGTTGCGGTTTTAGCTTGTTTATCGTAATTTTTATTATCTTTATTTCTTTCATTTAGAATTCTTTTATATTGGTAGCAATCCTTTTTAATGTGTCCTTCCTTGTCACAGTGGTGACATCTAACCCTATTCTTAAAATTTCCCTTAAATGTTTTCTTTTGTTTAGCTACACGGTTTTTAAATGAATTGTTTTTATTGTTGTACTTTTTATTTTGAACAATCGTGTTTAAAGCTTTCCTACTAGTGTCATTATGATCATTTTTAATTTTAATTTCCTGGTCTAGCAATCTATTCTTAACAAATGATAGTGTTAAATTATCCTCTGATAATGTCTCTATTGCTGTAATGACACCATCGTAAGCCGAAGGCAATGTAATCAACAAATGAGACACTTTATCCATCTCTTCTATTTTTGCACCTGCGGCCAACAACTCACTTATCAATTCATCAAAAATAGTAAAGTGGGACAATAGGGACATTTCACTCGATAGCTTAAGAGAAAGCAAGCGTTTGCGAACTGCCAACTGCGATGCCAGACTTTTTCGTTCATATACACCGTCAAAATTTCCAAGAATTTGGCGCGCAGTTATATGGCTTGTAGCAAAGTTCAAAAACGAATCGCTAAGGTACTCTATTAACGTACTTTTTGCACAACGCTCTGCTTTCTTCCACTGTTCTTCCACTTTCTCAGGTATATCTTTATCAATGACCCTAAGTACATCCAGTTCGGTCAACAGAGCCCTAATTCTAAATTTCCAAATTGCGTACTTCTCGCCATGGAATGGCTTTATATTACGTTTTGCCCTGTTTATTTTACTGTACATATGTATGCAGTTGTACAAGTGTAGCTATACACACGCGGAACTCAACTCAATGTAAATTCACAAGAAATCTCAATTTCACAAGAACTCTCAATTTCACAAGAACTAGAACTTTCTAAAAAATTGAAATAAAACTTTTATATAAACTGTTTCACAAATCAATTGTTCTTCTAGGCATGGATTGGACCCATAACCTATTGTTATTGTCGTTTTATGTTTCCAATAATTACGCAGAAGGAACTATGTTTTATGTTTTATTTTACCGCAACACCAGCACCACAACTTAACTCAAGAAGATGTCACAAGAAAAGGGGAAGAAGAATGATCAGAGTGACCAAAGGCTACGCTTTCATTAATGCCTAATATGGATAATAGTAAAATGGTTTTTCTGTATAGGAATAGGGGTATTCCAACAGTCCGTTATTTCTTTAGCGTCTCTCCGATATGTTCGGCTAGCGCCTAATGTTTCGGCGGAAACATTTTCGTGGCGCAAACATGCGAATGTCCTAATATTTTAGGAGCACTATTGTATATCGAAAGAAAACAACTAATATTGTTTTATAAAAGTAAATTATTTGATTATAGTAAAATTAAGCAAATTGAATTTACTTTTAATGTTATGCTTAGGAATTTACATTAACATTACAATATAATTTTTTAGTTCAGTTATAGAAATTTAGTCCGTTGAAATTGATTTAAATATTTAAAACATTTTAGTATTACCTTTTTAAGAAAATTCGAATTGTATATTTTACTTTAGAAAGGGTATAGGTGCAGTGGCACGTGCCAACAGCAAAGAGAAAACAAAAGAAATCAAGTAAAGGGGTGAGAGGAAGACTTGGTTAATTCTGTTTGAGTTATTGAAAGGGAAGCAAGTGAAAATAATAAATTCAGGTAAGTGTTACACTAAGTTTAAGATGTTTTGCATTGATCCTATTTTAAAGTATTAAGGTATTCAATGGGTTCCGTTAGCCGAAAGTTGATGATGAAATGTTTTGCGCCAATAAAAATCCTGCAAAGGGTTAAATTAGAGGTCTAAGAGGAAAATATGCAAGTAAACAAATAAAACGCATTTTTTAAACATATGCCCATAAATTTTTCAGGAGCGTTGGCCAAGGATTCGGAGAACCCGGACAAAGGTTTAAGGAATAACAATAATTGTTCTTTAACAGAAAACATAACCAGCATTATCAAATTAAAATAAATTCAAAAGTAAAAAAATATATATCTATTTTAAATTCTATATTTTCATAAGTGAAAACTCATTGGAAAAATTCTGACTTTCACAGGGTGTATATCCTTCAGTTCCAAAAAAAAAAGTTTCACTTGTGAATCACCTTGTGAATTCCGTGGGACATGTCCTCTTGCACGAGTGAATAACAAGTGACACTCCATATAGAAAATTGTATGGGATGTCCGTATTTTCACAAGTGAAAATTCAAATTAAAATTTTTGGAAGTCCCACGGGATTACTTTTGTTTCGTATACTCATTTTTCGTATGGCCTGTCACGTGCCGGTGACACGTTTAAGTGAAATCACATGTGAAAATCAGAATTTTTCCATGAGTTTTGACTTATGAAATCACTTGCAAGTCATACGTCCCAAGTGAAATCACTTGTGAAAATCAGAAATTTTCACATGAGTTTTCACTTATGAAAAAATAGAATTTAAAAGACAAGCATTTTTATTTACTTTTGAATTTATTTTAATTAAATAGTGTTATTTATGTTTTCTGTTAAAGGACAATTATTGTTAGTAAGACTAGTTTTATGTTACGTTAATTTGCTTTTTACATTGGTCATCGCCTTCCTTAAACCTTTGTCCGGCTCCTCCGAATCCTTGGCCAACTCTCCTGAAAAATGTATGGGCATATGTTTAAAAAATGCGTTTCATTTGTTTATTTGCATATTTACCTTTTAGAGCTCTGTTTTACCCTTTGCAGGATTTTTATTGGTGCAACACATTTTATCATCCACTTTGGGCCAACAGAACCCACTAAATACCTTAATACTTTAAACTAAGATCAATGCACAACATCTTAAACTTAATGTAACACTTACCTGACTTTATTATTTTTACTTTAAAAAACGAAAAAAGTAAATCTGCTGCTCACAATTTAAATGGCTTGCTTCCCTTTCAATGACTCAAACAGAATGAACCAAGTCTTCCTCTCACCCCTTCACTTGATTTCTTTCGATTTCTATTCGCGCGTGCCACTGCACCTATACCCTTTCTAAAGCGAGAAATATCCGACTGTTTAATTTTTAGTTCTTGAGTAAGAAATACAATAGAAATTTTCTTTAACGAACTAAATTTCTATAACTTAACTAAACAATTTTATTGTAATTTTAATGTACAAATCGTAAGCATAACATTAACAATTTATAACATTAGGGCATTCACATGTCGCTGCGCCAAGAAAATTTTTCCGACTAAATATTAATCGCTTGCCGAACATAACGAAAAGGCGCAAAAAAAATAACGGACCGGCCGAAATTTGTCTCTGAGAGCGCCGAGTGCAGGCAAATTATAAGACAAAGAAAGAGAGGAAAGATCCGAGTATCTGCCTCTCTTTGTTGCACGATCGTTTTCGTAGGCAGTCTTCAACAGCGGCACAGCGTTTTAGGCACAAAAAAAAAACAAAAAACTTTTTGCATTGAGCCATGTCACCGCGTCCCTACTGCAGAACTGAAGGGCGGTCTTTGAAAAACCAGAACAAAACCGAATAGAAAAAAACGGTTTCGCTCTGAGCGCGAGCGAGCTCATTCAAGATCCCATAAATCGGTTGATCTCTGAGTATTTTCGTAAAGAGTCAGGAAAAGAAACTTATTTGCAGACAACGAGAAACGGTCGACAGTTAGTTGCGAGCTCTAAAAAAATACAATATAAATTTCTTAAAAATGTTAATACTAAAATGTTTTAAATATTTAAATAAGTTTTCGTGGAATAAATTTTTATTACTTAACTAAATAATTATTTTGTAATAATAATGTATAATACGCAAACATAACATTATAAGTAAATTCAATTTACTTCATTTACTTTTATAAACAATATTAGTTAAAATATTAGGGCATTCGACAGTCGCTGCTCCTTGAAAATTTTCGGCCAAAATGTTAGTCGCTAGCCGAACATAACGGAGAGACGCAAAAGAAATAATGGACCGGCCTACATTTTTCTCTGAGAGCGCCGAGTGCAGGCAGATTATAAGACAAAGACTGTTGTTGTACGACCGTTTTCGTAGGCCGACATCTCTGCTGACGTCAACAGCGGAACAGCGTTTAAGGCACAAAAAAAACAAAAAAGCTTTTTGCATTGAGCCTACCGCAGAACTGAAAGGCAGTGATCAATTTTGTTCTGCTGAACGCTCATGATACATAACGACGTTCAAAAAGTAAAACATTTTACCTGAAAAACTCCACTATGCAATTGAAATGTATTTATTTTTAATTGGTCCTAGTGTAAGGTTTTATCAGTCACTTTATGAAAAAATGATTTATAATTAAAGTTGCGTTTGTAAAAAAGACATCGGTTACTCCCGTAACTTAAGCATTGCGCACGCCAATCGTGGACAAGTTAATTCAAAAAGGCATGATCAGTTGTAAAGAATTAAACTTCGTGGTTTTTAATAATTATTGTATTAATTCTTAACGATATTTCACTCATCGGTACACGTCAGCAGCAATATATCATGTATCACGAAAAGGTAGCGTAATATTTTTACGTTTTTTAAAGATCATGATCCAATAATTTTTTCATCATAATTAGTTAACATGAGTTACCCCCAGCCACTGCGTTGGATAAACGGATTGCTGTTGCCCTCTATTCGCTTGGCTCTTCCTCGGAATACAATCCTATTGGCAGATCAAAAACCATGGTTTTATAAGCGATGATGTTCAGGACTTTAGGTTATGCCAAGCAATAACCTTTGGGCTGATGTTATCTAGAACTAGCAGCAGCACACGCTATATATGGATGGCTAGTGCTCGTCGCTTGGGTGTGAAGGTCTTGCCACTGCTATCCCGTCCTCTCATATGCATCACCTCTCTTATAAATTGAGGGTGCTTGCGACAGACAAAGGTACGATCAACGTACGAAGAATACCTAGACACGCACATAACAACCGGACGAAGAAACGACAGTCAAACAAAAGTATTGCACATTCCCTCAGATATATGTTGCAGGCACTGTTGTTGTTTTGGCTGCATAGCCCACCCTGCCTGCGATCATCTTTTCCAAAAAAATTATTATTTTTGATGACCCTTTCGCTAATGTCTTAAACGCCTAGGACAGCATTGAGTTTAACGTAAATAATTTAGTTGCTTAACATAATAATATTTATTCCTTAAAATCTACAAGATATACGAAACATAAAAATACGATAATTAAAAGCGACATTAAATTTATGACTAAACTTGGAACATCGAACGCAAACCTAAATCGAATTTACAATTAACAAATGGACTAAACGAAAAGCTTTTAAACGCGCAGCTACACTTCAATAAAGGTAAGCAAACCGAACTATTGGGGTGCTTGAGAGTGCATCTCCTAAATTGAGCGCGCCGCAACCGAACAGCATCAGAAGGGTGAGGGGCATGCAGATATGCCCTCGAGCGTTCTGTTTTCGACTTCTAGGTGTTGTTGCTTTCTGCGTTTGTTTTGGCATAGGGCCGCCTTATTTTTGTTTTTGTCTCAATATCTTATTCATGGTTACAAAGTGACTTACATGCTTTGTTGCGATCCCCAATGAAAGCGCTTCCAGTCGAGTTCCGCTGTAAATCTCTGATTAGTCTCTGATTAGCATTCGTTGTAGTCAGACGTGTTTTCTTTTCGCTATGAATTCTTATTCGTGCTCCGAGTGCAATGCTGAAGTTACAGCAGCGCAGCTTCGCGGTTTTGAGGCGGTTCGTTGCTCATCGCTTTGTCGTTGTACTTTTCACACTGCATGTGTTGATCTCCCGGAGGATGCTATTAGATTATTAACAAATATGCCGATTCTACTCTGGAAGTGTGATCGCTGTGTTGTGAGTAATGATTCATACTCCAAAATCGATGAAGTAATGGAAGAACTTTATGACCTGAAGAGTCTATACATGGATTTAAACTAAAAGTTTCTGAAGGTTTTTCCCAATTCTACCACAGACAATAGCAATGTCAGTCAGCGTAAAAAAGTGGTGAAACCATTGGCTCCAGCTTCTTCAATTGGTCGTCAAGCCAACCATGCAGACCTGATACCCCCCGCACCAGTTTCTACTGCCACCAGGAACCATGTAAAGAATAACAGGAACAAGAGGAAAATAGTTGTTCATGCTCCTAATTGTGAACTACTCGAAGTTGTGCCGAGCAATAAATTCCTTCATGTTGGTAGATTCAGAGCACACGTAAAATCTGATTCTGTGCGTGAATATGTTGCAAATAACCTCGGTGTGGATACCGCCACCATAATTTGCAAGCCTTTAGTCAAAAATGGTGTAGATGTTGCTACACTGGAATTCGTCAATTTTAAGTTAGGAATACCCGAGCAGCACTTTCAGACTGTGTTTAGTGATGTGTTCTGGCCCAATCCAATCAAGATCAGTCGATTCATCCACAGGGATAGGCCGATTGTTGATGGGAACCCCCAATAATCGGCGCCTCTGGTGTCGATTTGACTACGGCAAATTTTTATGATCCTCTTCCTCATCTTCATGCTACTTATTCGCAATGTCAACGTCCCCTGGTTTCGATATCGCTAGCTGCTACCATTACTCACTCATATGCCGCTCCCAGTGCACTCTTAAGCATTGGGCGCCCGTCACTCCCAAATCAAAAACATCATCAGCTGTATTTTTCCTTTTTTGTTCTGTCTAACGTTCATCAAACGCTCACTGGAGAGGCATTATTACCAGATTCCATCAAGATTTCCGCTCTAAGCGCGCTCTTCGGAGATGTGCACCCATCACAATTAAAGCAACATCGGCATCAGCTGGATTTGTCGTTGCCTATTTCGCGCGACGTTTGTCAAACGCTCTCTGGAGAGCAGCTCTCATCATATTTCATCAAGACTCCGGCTCTAAGCGCACTCTTCGGAGTTTTGCGCTCATCACCGTCAAATAAACAACAACGTCAGCTGGAGTTGTCGTTGTCTGTTTTGCGCGACATTCGTCAAACGCTGATCGATGAGGCGCTCTCATCATAATCAATCACGCATCTCCCTCTAAGCGCGCTCTCTGGGAATGTGCATGCATCACAATCAAAGCAACAACAACATCAGCTTGAGCTGTCGTTGTCTGTTTCGAACGACGATCGTCAAACGCTCTTTGGAGAGCCGCTCTCATCATACTTCATCAAGATTCCTGCTCTAAGCGCGCTCGTCGGAGTTGTGCGCTTATCACAATTGAACCAACAACAACGTCAGCTGGAGTTGTCGTTGTCTGAATTGTGTTACGTTAGTCTAATGCTCACAAAAACCCAACGGCTGGAGCTATTAAAATTTGCTCTGAGTGATACTCGTGATCACAGTATCATTTCCTTATTACCGCGCTCCTCTTGCTTGAATTTCTCATCGACTGCTTTGTGTGGCTCTTCCCGATGGCAGCATCAACAACAACTTTGTCCATCTCTCCCCAACTTGGATAAATATGCTCTGTTAACGGCGACATTGCCATCGCTCTTAAGAACTAGTTGCTCTTTACTAAAAGTATCTAGCAAACTTCAGGAATGCATCGATCCTAGTCTGCATGAAAAAATTCTTATTAAAAACACTACATTACTGAAGGCGATCTGTGGGCCTACAACATTGGGAACGCAAGAACAAATACTTCCTGGGGCATTGGACTATGATGCCTTAAATGCGAGTTTGATGTTATAGTTTTAGTTGAAACTTGGCTCAACATAAACTTTTACTCAAATTAATTCTTCTCCAAATTGTACCAGTGTTCCGCAAAGACAGAGACAAGGCTCATCTGGAAAACATTACCGACATCTACAATAATCTGCAGGGCCATCAACATATCTGTGTGATTGGAGACTTTAATCTATCATCCCTTGTTTGGTCTCAGGATCCGGAGCATCACTCTTCACTGCCAAGCAACATACATCAACCACACGAGATTCATTTCATCGCTGATATTAACTTTTCTTTAGTCCAATGTAGTTCACCTATAAGCAATTGTGATATCCATCATAGACCATTGCTACTAGGTATAAACTTTTACAGTTTTGCGCCTTCAGCTGAATATTCACCTAGATTTATTTTCAATGAAACCAGCCTTTGTGCCATCAGAAATGAAATCTCTGCCATTAACTGGGAGTCAGTTTTATCACATGTCAGTTTGGAGTCGTGTTATGACACTTTTTTAGTTGTTATTTTAAACATCATTAAGAACAATGCTCGAGAAAGGGTCCACAATTCGTTTAAGTTGCCATGGTATACGAAAGGTTTGAAAAAGCTCAAAAATCTTCGAAATAAATTCTACAAAAGGTTTTTAGTTACACAGGATCCTGGTGATTGGAACAGACACTTGCAGCATAAACGAGATTTTGAAATAAATACCTTAATACTTTAAACTAAGATCAATGCACAACATCTTAAACTTAATGTAACACTTACCTGACTTTATTATTTTTACTTTAAAAAACGAAAAAAGTAAATCTGCTGCTCACAATTTAAATGGCTTGCTTCCCTTTCAATGACTCAAACAGAATGAACCAAGTCTTCCTCTCACCCCTTCACTTGATTTCTTTCGATTTCTATTCGCGCGTGCCACTGCACCTATACCCTTTCTAAAGCGAGAAATATCCGACTGTTTAATTTTTAGTTCTTGAGTAAGAAATACAATAGAAATTTTCTTTAACGAACTAAATTTCTATAACTTAACTAAACAATTCTATTGTAATTTTAATGTACAAATCGTAAGCATAACATTAACAATTTATAACATTAGGGCATTCACATGTCGCTGCGCCAAGAAAATTTTTCCGACTAAATATTAATCGCTTGCCGAACATAACGAAAAGGCGCAAAAAAAATAACGGACCGGCCAAAATTTGTCTCTGAGAGCGCCGAGTGCAGGCAAATTATATGACAAAGAAAGAGAGGGAAGATCCGAGTATCTGCCTCTCTTTGTTGCACGATCGTTTTCGTAGGCAGTCTTCTACGCTGCGCAGACTTCTCTGATGACGTCAACAGCGGCCCAGCGTTTTAGGCACAAAAAAATAAACAAAAAAACTTTTTGCATTGAGCCATGTCACCGCGTCCCTACTGCAGAACTGAAGGGCGGTCTTTGAAAAACCAGAACAAAACCGAATAGAAAAAAACGGTTTCGCTCTGAGCGCGAACGAGCTCATTCAAGATCCCATAAATCGGTTGATCTCTGAGTATTTTCGTAAAGAGTCAGGAAAAGAAACTTATTTGCAGACAACGAGAAACGGTCGACAGTTAGTTGCGAGCTCTAAAAAAATACAATATAAATTTCTTAAAAATGTTAATACTAAAATGTTTTAAATATTTAAATAAGTTTTCGCGGAATAAATTTTTATTACTTAACTAAATAATTATTTTGTAATAATAATGTATAATACGCAAACATAACATTATAAGTAAATTCAATTTACTTCATTTACTTTTATAAACAATATTAGTTAAAATATTAGGGCATTCGACAGTCGCTGCTCCAAGAAAATTTTCGGCCAAAATGTTAGTCGCTAGCCGAACATAACGGAGAGACGCAAAAGAAATAATGGACCGGCCTACATTTTTCTCTGAGAGCGCCGAGTGCAGGCAGATTATAAGACAAAGACTGTTGTTGTACGACCGTTTTCGTAGGTCGACATCTCTGCTGACGTCAACAGCGGAACAGCGTTTAAGGCACAAAAAAAACAAAAAAGCTTTTTGCCTTGAGCCTACTGCAGAACTGAAAGGCAGTGATCAATTTTGTTCTGCTGAACGCTCATGATACATAACGACGTTCAAAAAGTAAAACATTTTACCTGAAAAACTCCACTATGCAATTGAAATGCATTTATTTTTAATTGGTCCTAGTGTAAGGTTTTATCAGTCACTTTATGAAAAAATGATTTATAATTAAAGTTGCGTTTGTAAAAAAGACATCGGTTACTCCCGTAACTTAAGCATTGCGCACGCCAATCGTGGACAAGTTAATTCAAAAAGGCATGATCAGTTGTAAAGAATTAAACTTCGTGGTTTTTAATAATTATTGTATTAATTCTTAATGATATTTCACTCATCGGTACACGTCAGCAGCAATATATCATGTATCACGAAAAGGTAGCGTAATATTTTTACGTTTTTTAAAGATCATGATCCAATAATTTTTTCATCATAATTAGTTAACATGAGTTACCCCCAGCCACTGCGTTGGATAAACGGATTGCTGTTGCCCTCTATTCGCTTCGCTCTTCCTCGGAATACAATCCTATTGGCAGATCAAAAACCATGGTTTTATAAGCGATGATGTTCAGGACTTTAGGTTATGCCAAGCAATAACCTTTGGGCTGATGTTATCTAGAACTAGCAGCAGCACACGCTATATATGGATGGCTAGTACTCGTCGCTTGGGTGTGAAGGTCTTGCCACTGCTATCCCGTCCTCTCATATGCATCACCTCTCTTATAAATTGAGGGTGCTTGCGACAGACAAAGGTACGATCAACGTACGAAGAATACCTAGACACGCACATAACAACCGGACGAAGAAACGACAGTCAAACAAAAGTATTGCACATTCCCTCAGATATATGTTGCAGGCACTGTTGTTGTTTTGGCTGCATAGCCCACCCTGCCTGCGATCATCTTTTCCAAAAAAATTATTATTTTTGATGACCCTTTCGCTAATGTCTTAAACGCCTAGGACAGCATTGAGTTTAACGTAAATAATTTAGTTGCTTAACATAATAATATTTATTCCTTAAAATCTACAAGATATACGAAACATAAAAAAAAGATAATTAAAAGCGACATTAAATTTATGACTAAACTTGGAACATCGAACGCAAACCTAAATCGAATTTACAATTAACAAATGGACTAAACGAAAAGCTTTTAAACGCGCAGCTACACTTCAGTAAAGGTAAGCAAACCGAACTATTGGGGTGCTTGAGAGTGCATCTCCTAAATTGAGCGCGCCGCAACCGAACAGCATCAGAAGGGTGAGGGGCATGCAGATATGCCCTCGGGCATTCTGTTTTCGACTTCTAGGTGTTGTTGCTTTCTGCGTTTGTTTTGTCTCAATATCTTATTCATGGTTACAAAGTGACTTACATGCTTTGTTGCGATCCCCAATGAAAGCGCTTCCAGTCGAGTTCCGCTGTAAATCTCTGATTAGTCTCTGATTAGCATTCGTTGTAGTCAGACGTGTTTTCTTTTCGCTATGAATTCTTATTCGTGCTCCGAGTGCAATGCTGAAGTTACAGCAGCGCAGCTTCGCGGTTTTGAGGCGGTTCGTTGCTCATCGCTTTGTCGTTGTACTTTTCACACTGCATGTGTTGATCTCCCGGAGGATGCTATTAGATTATTAACAAATATGCCGATTCTACTCTGGAAGTGTGATCGCTGTGTTGTGAGTAATGATTCATACTCCAAAATCGATGAAGTAATGGAAGAACTTTATGACCTGAAGAGTCTATACATGGATTTAAACTCAAAGTTTCTGAAGGTTTTTCCCAATTCTACCACATACAATAGCAATGTCAGTCAGCGTAAAAAAGTGGTGAAACCATTGGCTCCAGCTTCTTCAATTGGTCGTCAAGCCAACCATGCAGACCTGATACCCCCTGCACCAGTTTTTACTGCCGCCAGGAACCATGCAAAGAATAACAGGAACAAGAGGCAAATAGTTGGTCAAGCTGTGAACTACTCGAAGTTGTGCCGAGCAATAAATTCCTTCATGTTGGTAGATTCAGAGCACACGTAAAATCTGATTCTGTGCGTGAATATGTTGCAAATAACCTCGGTGTGGATACCGCCACCATAATTTGCAAGCCTTTAGTCAAAAATGGTGTAGATGTTGCTACACTGGAATTCGTCAATTTTAAGTTAGGAATACCCGAGCAGCACTTTCAGACTGTGTTTAGTGATGTGTTCTGGCCCAATCCAATCAAGATCAGTCGATTCATCCACAGGGATAGGCCGATTGTTGATGGGAACCCCCAATAATCGGCGCCTCTGGTGTCGATTTGACTACGGCAAATTTTTATGATTCTCTTCCTCATCTTCATGCTACTTATTCGCAATGTCAACGTCCCCTGGTTTCGATATCGCTAGCTGCTACCATTACTCACTCATATGCCGCTCCCAGTGCACTCTTAAGCATTGGGCGCCCGTCACTCCCAAATCAAAAACATCATCAGCTGTATTTTTCCTTTTTTGTTCTGTCTAACGTTCATCAAACGCTCACTGGAGAGGCATTATTACCAGATTCCATCAAGATTTCCGCTCTAAGCGCGCTCTTCGGAGATGTGCACCCATCACAATTAAAGCAACATCGGCATCAGCTGGATTTGTCGTTGCCTATTTCGCGCGACGTTTGTCAAACGCTCTCTGGAGAGCAGCTCTCATCATATTTCATCAAGACTCCGGCTCTAAGCGCACTCTTCGGAGTTTTGCGCTCATCACCGTCAAATAAACAACAACGTCAGCTGGAGTTGTCGTTGTCTGTTTTGCGCGACATTCGTCAAACGCTGATCGATGAGGCGCTCTCATCATAATCAATCACGCATCTCCCTCTAAGCGCGCTCTCTGGGAATGTGCATGCATCACAATCAAAGCAACAACAACATCAGCTTGAGCTGTCGTTGTCTGTTTCGAACGACGATCGTCAAACGCTCTTTGGAGAGCCGCTCTCATCATACTTCATCAAGATTCCTGCTCTAAGCGCGCTCGTCGGAGTTGTGCGCTTATCACAATTGAACCAACAACAACGTCAGCTGGAGTTGTCGTTGTCTGAATTGTGTTACGTTAGTCTAATGCTCACAAAAACCCAACGGCTGGAGCTATTAAAATTTGCTCTGAGTGATACTCGTGATCACAGTATCATTTCCTTATTACCGCGCTCCTCTTGCTTGAATTTCTCATCGACTGCTTTGTGTGGCTCTTCCCGATGGCAGCATCAACAACAACTTTGTCCATCTCTCCCCAACTTGGATAAATATGCTCTGTTAACGGCGACATTGCCATCGCTCTTAAGAACTAGTTGCTCTTTACTAAAAGTATCTAGCAAACTTCAGGAATGCATCGATCCTAGTCTGCATGAAAAAATTCTTATTAAAAACACTACATTACTGAAGGCGATCTGTGGGCCTACAACATTGGGAACGCAAGAACAAATACTTCCTGGGGCATTGGACTATGATGCCTTAAATGCGAGTTTGATGTTATAGTTTTAGTTGAAACTTGGCTCAACATAAACTTTTACTCAAATTAATTCTTCTCCAAATTGTACCAGTGTTCCGCAAAGACAGAGACAAGGCTCATCTGGAAAACATTACCGACATCTACAATAATCTGCAGGGCCATCAACATATCTGTGTGATTGGAGACTTTAATCTATCATCCCTTGTTTGGTCTCAGGATCCGGAGCATCACTCTTCACTGCCAAGCAACATACATCAACCACACGAGATTCATTTCATCGATGATTTTTTCAGTATGGGCTTAATACAAGTCAATAATATATTCAATAACTTACATAAAATTTTAGACTTAGTATTCCTTAGCGCTGATATTAACTTTTCTTTAGTCCAATGTAGTTCACCTATAAGCAATTGTGGTATCCATCATAGACCATTGCTACTAGGTATAAACTTTTACAGTTTTGCGCCTTCAGCTGAATATTCACCTAGATTTATTTTCAATGAAACCAGCCTTTGTGCCATCAGAAATGAAATCTCTGCCATTAACTGGGAGTCAGTTTTATCACATGTCAGTTTGGAGTCGTGTTATGACACTATTTTAGTTGTTATTTTAAACATCATTAAGAACAATGCTCGAGAAAGGGTCCACAAATCGTTTAAGTTGCCTTGGTATACGAAAGGTTTGAAAAAGCTTAAAAATCTTCGAAATAAATTCTATAAAAGGTTTTTAGTTACACAGGATCCTGGTAATTGGAATAGACACTTGCAGCATAAACGAGAATTTGAATTTCTAAATAAATTTCTTTACAATCAGTATATAGCGAGTGTTGAGAACGGCCTAAAAAGTAATCCCAACTCTTTTTGGCGATTCATCAATTCAAAGAAGACCGATTCTTCAGTTCCATCTGCTATGTTCCTAGGGAATTTATCTTCCCATTCAAATACAGAAACTGCAAATCTCTTTGCCTCTTATTTTAAAGCTAACTTTGAGCCAACAGCAGCCTGGAATGATTTTCAAACCTTAAATGCAATCACTCCTCTATTGAATTTAGGTAGTAGCACGGCTAATGCTAGAAGAGAATATTCATATGGCTGTGGAAGACGTGGATGATTCTTACACTCCGGACTGTGATGGGATTCCGGGCTACCTTCTGAAACATTGTATAGAGGTGCTATGCGTTCCACTAAAAGTTCTGTTTGATAAATCACTTTCTAGCGGACACTTTGCGGACAGATGGAAGGTCGCATCCGTGACTCCAATTTTAGAATCAGGGCCGAAGAACAACATTGCCAATTATAGGCCTATAGCAAAGATCAGTAATATCGCTAAACTCTTCGAACGCATTGTTGCCCATAAATTATAATTTCTTGCAAAAACATATATAAGCACTTCTCAGCATGGTTTTATTGCAGGTCGGTCAACTACGACTAATCTTGCCGTTTTCAGCAACTATTGCATTCATGCCTTTGATATGCGATCTCAGGTTGATGTTATTTACACTGATTTTTCGAAAGCCTTTGACAAAGTTAGCCACAGTGCCCTACTGGCAAAACTGGTCCGCTTGGCTATACATTCGGCATTACTAAATTGGATAAAATCATATTTACACCATCGACTTTATAGAGTTAATATTAATGGAAAATTCTCGGATTCCTATTTGGCAACCTCTGGCCTCCCTCAAGGGAGTGCTATGGAACCTCTGCTTTTCATCATTTTCATTAATGATGTGAGGTTTTGTCTATCTTCAGAGTGTTCAACATGATTTAGATTCGTTGAGCTCTTGGTGTAGCCGAAATTCGCTTCTTCTTAACATAAGCAAGTGCTTCTATGTCACTTACAGTAAATCCCTTTACAATCTCGTCACATCCTATAAGAATCCTTGGATCTAGGAGTGTTGTTTGACTCGAAATTTAAGTTTGCAGCACACTTCGATGCCCAGGGTCTATGCTATGTTTGGATTTGTGAGACGGAACGCATCACTATTCACGGATCCCTACACCAGACTTGCGCTTTATTTTGCATTTGTCCGATCTAAACTAGAATATGCGTCTCTTATTTGGAATCCCTTCACTACCACTCATAGAAACAGAATAGAACGTCTACAGAAACAGTTTTTGAAATTCGCTTTGTTGCCGCTAAGGTTTTTAGATCCTACCCCTTCATACCACCAGCAATGTAGGCTTGTTCACCTACCATCCCTTGAGCATCGTAGAAGTATCCTCGCCATTTGCTTCATCTCTGATTTGGTGGATGGTAGTATCGACTGTCCAGAACTATTATCGAAAGTTGGTTTTCACGCCCCGTCTAGACAACTTCGGAATTTTGATCCCTTTTTCCTCGAGCTGCGGCGGACAAAAATTCCAAAAATGAGCCCCTCTATAGGGCCTTATATGAGTCTAACGCACTCCCAATTGATATGCAATTGGACTACTTCTCAAGTAAGTCAATTCTTAAGCATAGGTTAGTCAATTATATTGTAAATTTTAGAACGTAAGATAAGTTGTTGAATTGTACAAGTAGCCAGTAAAGGAATACCGTTGGCGAAATAAATGAAATAAATAAATAAATAAATCTGTTTGGGGGAGAAAAATTGAAGGTCTAAAGCTCTAATCTGCCATACCGCACAAAACTACAATCTTGACACAAAAAAGGAAATCGACAGCTTATTATTCTCTTTGAACTTGCGCCTAAGCGCCTTTAGCTGGTCTCTTTTCGCTACCAATACAAAAATAAAGAAAACAAGGAAGAACGCTATAGTCGAGTACCTCGACTATCAGATACCCGTTACTCAGCTAAAGGGACCAAAGGGAAATGGAGATATGCAAGCAGCAAATCGAGATTTAAATACGCCACCTACCGGCGGTAGACAGATTTAAGCGTTATGGGCGTTAGAGTGGGCGTGGCAAAATTTTTTTTGGATTAATCGATAGGTATTGACGAGACCAATACATTTCAGTTAAAATTTTGTATCTAGCATGAAAACTGTGGCCGTCACAGGTTTGGGCGGTTTGTGGGCGTTAGAGTGGGCGTGGCAATTTTTTTTTCTGGTCACTCGATAGGTATTGATGAGAAGAATACACTTATGTTAAAATTTTTATTCTAGCATCAAAACTGTAGGAGCCACAGTTTTGGGCGGTTTGTGGGCGTAAGAGTGGGCGTGGCACATTGCTAAAACAAACTTGCGCTGCGTAAGAAGCTCAGGAATCTGCACGCCAAATCTCAACAGCCTAGCTCCCATAGTTTCCGAGATCTCAGCGTTCATCCGGACGGACAGACAGACGGACAGACGGACAGACGGACATGGCTAGATCGACTCGGCTAGTGATCCTGATCAAGAATATATATACTTTATGGGGTCGGAAACGATTCCTTCTGCCTGTTACATACTTTCCGACGAATCTAGTATACCCTTTTACTCTACGAGTAACGGGTATAAAAAGAAATCTATACTAACATATGACAAAAAAAAAGGTGATCGCCTTTTCAGACGACGCTGGTGCCGCGTATGCCATGCCTTTTATTTATTTTTTGGGAGGCGGCTTTTGCGTGATCTGTATGGCAATTCAAATCTGTGAAGCTGGCTTTGGCAATCTGGCGATTTGTTTGGGTATGTTACAAACTGTGGCAATTTGAGCCAACCCCTTGGTGGGGAAAAGCGACGCGGTGCTCCCAATATTTTTTGCGCTGACAGCTGTAGACCTCTGTTTGTTGTAAGTGGTTGAATTGAAAATTTTCATTTCCTGGACGAGATGAAAAACTGCAATTTGATTTGGTTTTTTGTACCCTTTCAGAGGGTATTATGATTTCAGTCAGAAGTTTACAACGCAGTGAAGGAGACGTTTCAGACCACATAAAGTATATATATTCTTGATCAGCATCACTAGACGAGTCGATCTAGCCACGTCCGTTTGTCCGTCTGGCCGTCTGTCCGTCCGTTTCTACGCAAACTAGTCTCTCAGTTTTAAAGATATCTGGCTGAAACTTTCCCAAAAGTCTTCTTTCTTTAGCAGGTTGAATATAAGTCGGAGCCAGCCGGATCGGACAACTATATCTTATAGCTCCCATAGGAATATTCGGAAAAAAAATTTACAAAAATTATATCTTTGGTGTTTTTTAACAACTAACCTCCTACTCTTGGAAATAACATATTTTAATTAGTTCTGAATTTCGTATTTAGTTTTATCAAAATCGGACCACTGTATCATGTAGCTGCCATAGAAACGATCGAAAAATTGGAAAATAATATGACATATATGTCGAATTACGTTCGGGTTCCATTAGAGCGTAGTGCGTTTCGGTCTGAACACAGGCGTCGATTTACAGAGAGTGACTATTCGTTCTTGTAACTGCCTATACTGTTCCTGCAAACCACCCACGGCGACAGCGCCACAACGCTGACGCCTCGCTAAAACGGTTCCTCTCAAAAAAGGACATTACAAAATCCACGAAGCCGTGTGTCGTGCTACACTTTTTGTAGCGCCGCACAGGCAACAGTTCTAACGGTACCTTGCAAGGCGAGTACCTTGCGACACAAGAAACAATGATATTGCAAAAATGCAGGACATAAGATGACACAAGAGAGGACACAAGAAACTAGCATTCCTTATACACTGAGATATACCAATCGCCGACACGGCCATACTGACTCTTACACGACCTCGTGCATAAAAGACCATAGTTTTAGTTTCTCTTTTGCTTTCTTTTTATTTCTTTTTTTTTAACAACCTTTTATTTTTACAACTTAAACAAATATTTCCACAACAAAATTCAGTTTTCATTTCTTAATTTATGTAAACTCAATTATGACCAATTTCTCAAAATAGTATCAGACCTCCTTACGACATACCTTAACATAAACTTTATCATTCTGTTTGGTTTTCATTAACATATCAGGTCTTCAAGAATTATGTTTCAATCTCACAAAAACAAACTTATTTTTAAACCAATTCTTTTACTTAGTTCATCCATTCTCATATCTAATGCACGCCATGATCAAAACAAACATTAGTTTGTTCTGCACTTGTGCTTACATTAATATTACGAATCTCTTTATCGTCCACTCAGGCCACAATACTGTCTCTTTTCATTATTTCATTACTTTCTCTTACCACAGAGGCTTTCTTATTCTTTTTTTTTTAATTTCATTTCTGTACTCTGCCATTTCCTTTTGGCCAGCAGTACTACATTTTTTTGCCACTTCACTTTCTTCAGCAACATCAACATTCTAAATATTTTCATTTTTGGTCTCAACACTATTATAATCATCACACACATTAAGCTCCTCGGTAACTTCCCCATCTGGTAAAATTCTTAAATCTTCGAGAGCATACTTGTAAGTTCGTTTACTAGTTAATGACTTTAAAATGTACCTGTCACCCTCTAGAACCTGTGTTATTTCAAAAGGCCCCTTGAATTTTGGACTCAGCTTGGTTTGATGCCTTTCCTCGTTTTTAAGTAGTACAAAATCTCCAACATCGTGTCTACGTACTTTCGCCTTACTTTTATAAAACCATTCTTTATCATACACTGTAGTAACTAAAATATTTTTTTCAGCTTGTGCTCTAACGTTCGATAGATCTACATCATTTTCTATGTCACTAGGTGGAAGTAATCCTAATGGCCGTGCTACTTTTCCCAATAACATTGCCAGAGGACTTGCCTTCATCACACGATTAGTTGTACAATTAATTGCTAGCTGCACCTCTCCTAGCACATCCTGCCAAGACTGTGTTCCAGTTTCAGCCGCCGTTAACATGATCTGAACAAAATTCACTATTCTTTGCTCGAGTAAAACACCTTCCCTGGTCAGCTATTATTCGGTTTGGTACTCCAAACAACGAAATAGCGGACTTGACAGCCCTTATGCAACTCTCACTGTCCAATTTAAGGGTATGACTGAGATAGACATATTTGGTAAACGCGTCAACTTGAACAATAACATAGTCCTTTTGGTCACTCTTGCCGCTTAATTTCCCTGTTATGTCGATGTGGATTGTGTGCCAAGGAATATTTATTTTTGGGATTGGATGCAGTTCAGCCTGAATTTTTCCTGAGGTTGATTTAGACATTTTGCAAGTGATGCAGTTGTCAACAAATTTATTGACGTATTTTGACATATTGTCAAGCCAGTAAAAATCGTAAACTTTATCCAGTGTCTTTTCGAAACCTAAATTCATTATCGACTCATGAACTTGGTTTATAACGGACCATCTGGAAGCACGGGGCACCACCGGTAAACAGCGGGTTCTGCCATTCCTCTGTATTTTTCGGTGAAGAACCTCTGCCCTTAGTTCATATGTTTTCGCAATATCTTCATCAAGAGAAAAATCTTTTAATTTAGTCACGATTTCGGATATGTCTGGGTCTCGACGCTGTTCAGCAATGAGCCAATTACTTGAAATTTCGGCCAAGTTAACTCTCTTCTCCTCAATTACCTTTGGAGCAAAAGTAGTCCCTGGTGAGATAGGATTTCTCGACAAAAAGTCAACATGTGCCATTCTTTTCCCTTCTCTATACTGAATATCGAATGTAAATGACTGTAAGAAAGCCCACCAACGCTGTGCTGTAGGAGTCAGATCTTGTTTCTTGACGCCTTCAAAGTTACAGTCGGTATAAACAGTAAAGTTCCTCCCAACAAGTAATGTCGAAAATTTTTAATTGAGTTTACAACCGCTTAAGTTTCCAACTCATACGAGTGATATCTTGTCTCTGCAGGTGAAGTAGTTTTGCTATAATATTCTATTACCTGTGGTTTGTTATTAATTTTGTGTAATAAAATTGCACCATAACCATTGCCACTTGCATCTGTATGTAATTCAATTGGATAAATTGGGTCAAAAATAACAAGGACTGGCTCATCGGTAAGTATAGATATAACTTGTTTCCGTATGTGTTCATGTTCTGCTTTCTAAATAAATTTATTTTTGTCTGAAGTTAAGAAATATAACGATTTCATCAACTGTGTAAAGCCCTTCATAAACTGCCGGAAATACGATGCTAATTCAATAAATCGTCTAAGTGCTGTTACAGACTGTGGAGGCGGAAGGGCAGTTAACGCTACAATTTTCTGAGGGTTGGGACGAATTTTACCAGCACTAACACTATAGCCTAAATATTGAACCGATGTTTTCAGGAAAGAACACTTTGTAATATTGAATGAAAACCCAGCCTTTGTCAGAACATTTAAAACAATTTCTAATCTTTCAAACGCGTCGCATTGTGTTGTGGCAGTTATCATGATATCATCCATATAGACGATAACATAAGAATTTGCTAAGTCTCCTAGCGCCTGCATTACTAAGCGTTGAAAAACAGAAGGCGCGTTTTTAAGCCCGAATGGCATAGACAGAAACTCATACTGGCCATCTGGCGTCACAAACGCTGTGTACTCAATAGAATCCGCATGCAAAGGAATTTGGTAGTATCCACTGGCCATATCTAAACATGTAAAATAATTAGCTTCTCGAAGTCTATCTATTTGATCCTGTATGAGTGGCAGCGGGTATTTATCAGCGACTGTGTTCGAATTTAGTTCTCTATAGTCAACGCAGAGTCTATCCGAACCATTTTTCTTCTTTACCAACAACATAGAGCTTGCATAGGATGAACAGCTAGGTCCTATTATATTACACCTCAACAGCTCCTCAATTTTCTCTCGAACTAAATCTCGCTCGCATGGACTTAATCGGTATGGCCTTCTTTGAACTGTTTTTCTTGGATCAATCAATCTAATTTTCATTTCGCCATCTTTAACCTTAGTACATGGAATGCCTTTTATAAAACAATCTGAGTACTTTGCTAACAATGAATTAGGTTTTATTTATTATACCTTGATATACGCGTTACTCGTAGAGTAAAAGGGTATACTAGATTCGTCGGAAAGTATGTAACAGGCAGAAGGAAGCGTTTCCGACCCCATAAAGTATATATATTCTTGATCAGGATCTCTAGCCGAGTCGATCTAGCCATGTCCGTCCGTCCGTCTGCCAGTCTGTCCGTCTGTCTGTCCGGATGTACGCTGAGATCTCTGAAACTATAAGAGCTAGACTATTGAGACTTGGCGTGCAGATTCCTGTGCTTCTTACGCAGCACAAGTTTGTTTTAGCAGAGCGCAAGTTTGTTTCAGTGAACGCATTTAATTCGGTCTGTAGATCGCTTCTGGTTCGAACATTTGATGTGAGACTTTAATGCTGCAAACGGTTATCAAAGCTTGCCAGCAATGCGAGACTCACGGACACAGCAATTTCTTCTTTCTCCATTTCACGCCATTTCGTCCTGAGTTCTGTAACCATGCGGCTTGAGTTCAGCGCGAGACTCTCGCCATCAGTCGGTCGCTTTGTCAGTATATTTAGAAACATAGCGGCTGGTGTTTCTAAAGTATTAAAGAGCTGTATGAACAATTCCTTGAGCTCGAGCCAGCATAGCACACTTGGGACAGCCATTGCGAAGCGCTACCCTCCAATGCTGAACTTAAAGCCACAACCAACGCACTGCCTTTCAACGTATTTTCTTGTAATATAATTTCCACCGTTGAACACCACGATGAAGCGATGGCACCTGCCTTGTCTGGGTTGAATTTCAGTCGGTGGACCGATTTGCTCTGCCCTGCATCAGGTTCCGTTGTTTTAATGGCTCGCACAAGATCGATCAAATTCTTATTTTGCAATTCCATGATGGCGCCATTGTCCATCCATTGTCGTAGGTTGAGGGCCAGATCCCACTTCTGATGTAGAATTACGTTCGGGTTCCACTAGAGCGGAGTGCGTTTCGGTCTGAACACAGGCGTCGATTTACATAGAGTGACTAATCGTTCTTGTAACTGCCTATACTGTTCCTGCGAACCACACACGGCGACAGCGCCACAACGCTGACGCCTGGTTCCTCTCAAAAAAGGACATGACAAAATCCACGAAGCCTGCAACGCAGACGTGTGTCGTGCTATACTTTTTGTAGCGCCGCACAGGCAACAGTTCTAACGGTACCTTGCAAGGCGAGCAGAGAGAAACAATGATATTGCAAAAATGCAGGACATAAGATGACACAAGAGGGGACACAAGAAACTAGCATTCCTTATACACTGAGATATACCAATCGCCGACATATATATACAATTGGGAATATCATTTTTAGTATTTTTTGTAATAGTTATAACTGCAAATACAAATGTACAAATTTCGGCTTGCCGAAGTTAACTTCCTTTCTTGTTTTAATTTGCTGTCCTACCAACTTTTTGGACTATCTTAACCGCCTCGAAATTGCTTTGTTTTAAATTCCTTCCTTAATGGCCTTCCTTATAGATGACTTCTCGAGCTCTCGAATTATAATGCTTTTCATTCGTCAGATGCTGCTTTCGCCTAATTTCACTGGCTCTATCGCGCACTACATCCAGTGAATCCTTTTGGCTAAGATGTATGGTTCGATCCTCCAATAAACTTAGTTTCCTTATCAGAGAGTAGGTCGAGCCGCAAATTATCATCTGCTGTCAAAATACCATATAATATGTACTGGTTCCAAAACTCGAGTGAATAGCTGACCGCAACGAGCACCATATATGTGAAAGAAACTCGTCCCAATCTTTTTTATCACTTCTGACATATGACCTAATAGCAGCGATTACCGACTTGTTAACCCGTTCTGAAAAATTTCACTGTGGGGCTTGGACTGAAGTTAAAGCATGGTTAACCCCGTAGCTCGCCAAAAGCTTTCGGAGAGCTTCTGAACGAAATTGATCTCCGTTCTCTGAGATAATCGTCTCGGAGACATCAAAGGTGTGAAATACATGGGACTTCAGATACTTTACTACCACATTAGAGGTCATCTTCTTCACAGCATGCAAAAAAACAAACTTCGTGAAGTGATCCAGAACAATAAAAATGCCTTTATTGCCGCTTCGTGAACGAGGGTATGGTCCTAGAAAATCAATATAAAGCTTTTGGAAAAATCTCTGCGACCCTGAAGGTTTTGCTAAGTGTAGCCTTAAATATTTCAACGACTTAAAATGCTCCGATCCCAAATCCACAAATAAACCATTTTGAAAATCTAAAGCCGCTAATTCGTCTTCATGTACCATGGACAATACATCCGGAACCACATTTAGCTTTCCCCGTCTGTGCTCAATTTTAAACTTGTATGCCTGAAATTTTAGAGCCCATCTGGCCAAGCGGGAACTCATAAGCCATTTTAAGGAGGCATGGTCCGTTATTATAGTGAGTTCATGGCCTTCTACATATGCCCTAAAACTTTTCAAACATACAATGGCTGCTAAGCATTCCTTCTCGGTAACAGAATAGTTTTGCTGGGCCCTGTAGAGTTTTTAGAAACAAATGTTATTGGACACTCACCTCCATCAGGTGAATGTTGTACTAGCACTCCTCCAACACCGGCCTCGAAAATCGGCACTTCTAAGGACAGGAGGTTGGCTTAATTTTTCTTTGAGCTCTTCAAAGGCCTCTAATGCTGCGTCAGTAAATACAAACTTCCGCTTCTGAGTGAGCAAGTTCTTTAATAGAGATGTAATTGCAGCAAAGTTGCTTATGGATTTTTTTATACCACCCGTATAAACCCAAGAAACTTCGCAACGCTTTGAGGGACTTGGAAGTAGGATAAGCGAAGATAGCCGAAATTTTTTTCGGATCCATTCGTACCCCACTGTTTCCCACAATATGACCCAAATATTTTACCCTCTTAGCACAAAATTTACTCAGACGAGCTCTTTACCTAAGATCACTGGCTCCAGATTCGCGTGATCCCTTTAGATACCCTTACGACCGCATAATCACCTGCAGAGTTTAAGCGAAGTAATTACTGCATGGTTTCGTTTAAATCCATTTTTAATAATATAAATCAAATTCTATACCTATGTTGCCAGTGCGAGTTACTCTCCTTTTGACACTGGGAAAAGACTTAACTGCAAATGTCAATAGCAGAAGGTAATAAGAACCCTAGAGGCTATGTAAACTATCGATGTCTAATAACCAAAAAAAACAATAGTTTTATCTCTATAAGGATAAACAGATATTATCACTACGTACGCAAAGTATGAGGTAATCTTAAATTTTAATAAAGGGTCTTAATATATATAAAACATAGAGAAATTTGATCGTTGGTTCCATAGATATGATTTGCTTAAAGTTTTAAAGGGCTCTTATTCTTCAAAAGAAATATTTTCCATTATTTGGTTCTAAATGTTGTTCTTATCTTTTCTCAGTGTATTCACGGCTTAATTTTATTTCATTACTAACATTCTTATTTATTTATTTATCTTTTTTAACCGTTCTCCTACTAATGAATAACGTTCGGCCTTAGCACAACAAAAGTTTTCCTAATGTTCATATAAATCTTCAAATTAATTTGCGTTTAGCTGGTGTACATGTTCTCTTTGACTTTTGTTTGACCATTTTAATAGTCATTAAATTCGAATGCCGAGAATTTATACTCTTAGCCAAAGAATACAAATTTTTTGTAGTAACTCACTTTGTGCACTCTGCACCACAAAAGATCGATCTCTCGAGCGGTGGCTGTAAAAGAATAGCGGCTCTGGTTCGCGAAGGGTTAAATTAATATTAATTAATAATCTTAATTTATAATTCCTAAAACCGAACCCGTTACATGATTGTATTTTTATTCTTTCATTCGGTTCTACCTAAGCATATATTCTCTTTTTAAAAAAAATTTTATTTTATTTTATATTTAATTTAATTTAATTTTAAAACTTTTTTCTCAGTGTGTATTCTGTGCATATCTAGTGACTGTGGCCGATCTAGCACTCATCCGGAGTAAGTTAAATACCTTCAGTTCTGCAGTAGTGACGCGGTGCATGGCTCAATGCAAAAAGCTTTTTTGTTTTTTTTGTGCCTAAAACGCTGTGCCGCTGTTGACGTCAGCAGAGAAGTCGGCGCAGCGTAGAAGACTGCCTACGAAAACGATCGTGCAACAAAGAGAGGCAGATATTCGGAGCTTCCCTCTCTTTCTTTGTCTTATTATCTGCCTGCACTCGGCGCTCTCAGAGACAAATTTCGGCCAGTCCGTTATTTCTTTTGCGTCTCTCCGTTATGTTCGGCTATCGACTAATGTTTCGGCGGAAATATTTTCGTGGCGCAATATTTTAGGAGTATTGTATATCGAAAAAAAAACAACTAATATTGTTTTATAAATGTAAATTATTTGATTATAGTTAAATTAAGCAAATTGAATTTACTTTTAATGTTATGCTTACGAATTATAAATTAATATTACAATATAATTTTTTAGTTAAGTTATAGAAATTTAGTCCGTTGAAATTGATTTAAATATTTAAAACATTTAAATGTTACCATTTTTAGAAAATTCGTATTGTATATTTTACTTAAGAAGTCGGATATTTTTCGCTTTAGAACAGCAAAGAGAAAACAAAAGAAATCAAGTGAAGGGGTGAGAGGAAGACTTGGTTCATTCTGTTTGAGTTATTGAAAGGAAAGCAAGCCATTTAAATTGTGAGCAGCAGATTTAGTTTTTTCGTTTTTTAAAGTGAAAATAATAAAGTCAGGTAAGTGTTACACTAAGTTTAAGATGTTTTGAATTGATCTTAGTTTAAAGTATAAAGGTATTCAATGGGTTCCGTTAGCCGAAAGTGGATGATGAAATGTTTTGCGCCTATAAAAATCCTGCAAAGGGTAAAACAGAGCTCTAAAAGGTAAATATGCAACTAAACAAATAAAACGCATTTTTTAAACATATGCCCATAAATATTTCAGGAGCGTTGGCCAAGGATTCGGAGGACCCGGACAAGGGTTTAAGGAATACCAATAATTGTTCGTTAACAGAAAACCTAAATAACACTACTAAATTAAAAAAAATTTAAAAGTAAAGAAGAAATGTATTTTAAATTCTATATTTTCATAAGTGAAAACTCATGGGAAAAATTCTGATTTTTACAAGTGATTTCACTTGGGACGTGTCACTTGCAAGTGATTTCATAAGTAAAAACTCATGGAAAAATTCTGTTTTTTACAAGTGATTTCACTTGGGACTTGTCACCGGCACTTGGCAGACCATACGAAAATCAAGTATAAGTGTATAAGTACAAGTGAAATCCCGTAGGACTTCGAAAAATTTTCATTTGAATTTTCACTTGTGAAAATTCGGACATCCCATAGTATTTTCTATATGGAGTGTCACTTATTCTTCACTTGTGCAAGATGACATGTCTCACGAATTTCGAAAGGTGATCCACAAATGAAACTTTTTTTTTGGAACTGAAGGGTATACATATTCTTGATCAGCATGTCCGTCTGTCCCACGAATTTCGAAAGGTGATCCACAAATGAAACTTTTTTTTTTGGAACTGAAGGGTATACATATTCTTGATCAGCATGTCCGTCTGTCCGTTTCTACGCAAACTAGTCTTTTAAAGCTATCGGGCTGAAACTTTCCCAAAAGTCTTCTTTCATTTGCAGGTAGTATGTAAGTCGGAACCAACCGGATTGGACCACTATATCTTAATGCTCCCATAGGAATAATCGTAAAAAAATGTAAGAAAATTATTTATTTTATGTTTTTTAACATACAAAAACATACACTTGGAAATAACATTTTTTAAATAGTTTTGAATTTCGAATTTATTTTTATCAAAATCGGACAACTATATAATATAGCTGCAATAGGAACGATCGAAAAATTGGTGATAAAATTATATAAATTATATTATAGCTTCGGTGTTTTTTAACATGTAACCTCCTTCGCTTGAAAATGACATTTTTTATTTAGCCGTTAGCCGAAAGTGGATCATGAAATGTTTGGTGCCAATAAAAATCCTGCATAGGGCTAAACACAGCTCTAAAAGGTAAATATACAAATAAACAAGTAAAACGCTTTTTTTAAAAATATGCCCATACATTTTTTCAGGAGCGTTGGCCAAGGATGCAGGGGACCCGGACAAAGGTTTAAGGACGGCGATGACCAATGTAAAAAGCAAATTAACGTATCATAAAACTAGGCTTACTAACAATAATTGTCCTTTAACAGAAAACCTAAATAACACTTTTTAATTAAAATGAATTTAAAAGCAAATATAAATGTATGTATTTTAAATTCTATATTTTCATAAGTGAAAACTCATTGAAAATATTCTGAATTTCACAAGTGATTTCTTAAGTAAAAAATATTCTGAGTTTAACAAGGTAATTCACGTCGGACGTGTCACCGGCAGGTGACGGGCCATACGACAAATGAGTATACGATACAAGTGAAATCCCGTGGGACTTCCAAAAATTTTAATTTGAATTTTCACTTGTGAAAAAGCGGACATCCCATAAAATTGTCTATATGGAGTGTCACTTGTTCTTCACTCGTGCAAGAGGACATGTCCAACGGGATTCACAAGGTGATTCACAAGTGAAACTTTTTTTTTTGGAACTGAAGGGATGTTAAAGTAATCCTAACACATCAGTCGTCATCTAGCTTTCTTTGCGTTCAGACGTGCTTAAAATTCTCGTATGTTACTTCTCTGCTGTCCCGAGTGCAATACCGATGTTACATAGGCCCAACTTCGCGCTTCGGATGCTGTTCGCTGTTCTTTTTTGTGCGGTCGCGCCTATCATACTTCTTGCGTAGCCCTACCGGACGATGTGCTCAAACTTTTATTAAATCCAAACGTATAGTGGCAATGTGATAGCTGTGTCGTTGCGAATGATACGCATTCTAAAATTGATGAATTCGATGATAAATTGAAAGCCCTGGAGCGCTTATATCAGGGCCTTCATAATAAATTCTTGGAGGCGTTCCCCCCTAAAGATGATGCATTGACTCAGAATTTAAATGTAAATCCCAAACCTCGTCTACCGAGACCTACCAACGTAGCTGAAGCTCCCCAGCCATATGCGGATGCTGCTGCTACGTCTTCCGCGGTCGTTGACCCTTGTAATCATGTTCTGGATATTGAGAGAGGAATACAGGTTCGAAATAAGAAGAGAAGGAACAACAACAAGCCGAATAAACATGTTGTTGGAGTGGCTCCTAATGCCGAAGATCTTCATGTTTTGCCGACCAAGAAATTTGCATGTCGGAAAGTTTGCAACTGATACAGAGCCGAATGCTGTTTTAAAATATGTCTCCACCAAGCTTAAGGTGGATGCTAGTTCTCTCACTGTTGTAAAACTTGTAAAAAAAGATGTTGACGTTAAAAACTTAAAGTTTGTAAATTTCAAGCTTGGTATCCCCGATCACCTTTATGATTTAGTCTTCAAAACCGATTTCTGGCCGAACCCAGTTAAGGTCAAAAGATTTATTCATAGAGAACGGGGATGTGGTGGGGGATAATATCTTATCGCCCATTGAAAATATGTTCTCTACATGGAGTTAAACCAACATCGGATGCTGCTATCTTCGGATTCTGATACTAATGAGCTCAGCGCGTCTCTTGGGATAGCGCTCTCTTATATGAGTAGACGAATACACTCTTCACTGCGCTCTTCACCATCTCTCTCTATTGATGCAATTTCTTCTGCGCTCTTTGGATGGCCGTCACAAAACAGGCAAATTAGGCATTTACATATTCCCAATTCGACTGCACTATTATTCCTTGGAACGACGATCTCAACCAGCCTATAAAAATTCGTACGGACACATTGCGCAAGGTACTTAATAGTACTTATGAGCATGCGAAGCCGACATCTAATTTGGATGTAGAGAATTCCTCTTCAACAATATGCACTGACTGCCAACCTGCTAGGGGCTTGTCTGCAGTAAACTCAAACAGCCATCATTCAGGAAATAATGCTTTCAAAATATATCCGGCATGAGAACTAAAACGCAGTCTGTCTTTATGAATACTTCCAACAGTGATCATTATCATACTGGTTGAGACTTGCCTAAATTCTAACTTTAGTTCCTAAATTATTCCAAGTTTTTCTTAAAGATAGAGACTTCGGCAGAACGCAGTGCGAGAGAGGAGGTGGTGTCATCGTGGCTGTTAGCCGTAAATTCTGTTGCGCTGTAATCCGACTCCTTAATGATGGCAGTGATTCTGGGCTTTAGCAGGCTCACTTAGACAACATCCCTAACATCCATGCCAGATTGGAGGACCATGATGGCATATGTGACTTCAACGTCAGCTCTGTGCCCGGTGCTATGGTGCCCGGAAATGTTCATCATTCACATGAAATAATTGTCATTGATGACTGTTTTAGTATGGGCCTGACCCAAATTAATAATATTTTCAATGATTTGCATAAACTTCTTGATTTAATCTTCATTAATTCTATTGTTCACTCTAACGTAACTCTGGCTGAATTTACGATTTCAAATTGTGTTGTACATCACAAACCCTTGTGCTTAAATATCGAATTTTACAGCTTTCTGCCATTTAATGATTTTAATCCTAGATATATATTTGATCTTTCTAGTTTAAGTTCCCTAAGGGACTGTCTGCTATCCTTAAATTGGGGTGCCTTGCTATCGAACCCTTGCATTAAAACTAATTATAAAACCTTTCTTTCAACGATTAGAAATACTCTTGACAACATAGTCCGTTCCAAGGTACGGGGTTCCTACAGGCATCCTTGGTATACTTACCTTTGGAACAAATACTACCAATAATTTTCTAAAACACATAACCCGGCGGATGGTGTAAGACATAGGCAGCACAAACGTGAGTTTCTTAATACATTTCTATATAACTAATAGATTTGTGAAGTTAAGCATAGTTTGAAGGCCAACCTCTAAGGCGTTTTGGCGCTTTGTTAACTCGTATACCTTCTTCCTTAAGAATTCCAGTCTTTACCTACCCCTGCAAATTATGTTCTCTTCTTCTTTGTCTCAAGGAAGGTTCCCAATTAGATGGAAAATTTCTAGAGTCATGCCGGTCCATAAAGGATGAAGTAAATTTGATATTTCTAACTATAGGCCAATTGCTAAGTTCAGCAACATAGCTAAATTGTACGAAAGAATAATTTTCAAAAAATTATCTTTCTTAATAATTAACATGGCTTTATGCCCGGTCGATCTACGACGACCATCTTAGCTGTTTTTACCAATCACTGTATACTTGCGTTTGAGAATCTTTTTTAGATGGACACGATTTGCACAGATTTTGCCAAAGATTTTGACAAGGTTTGACACTCTGCCCCAAAGGCTAAGCTTTCCAAACTTGGCTTTCACTCCTCTTTTCTTAACTGGATAGCATCGTATTTGGATAACCGACGCTATCATGTTGAAGTAGGTGGTGCATTATCCCATCCTTATGAAGCGACATCTGGACTTTCTCAGGGCAGCTCTCTTGGCCCTTTACTTTTCGTTATTTTTATAAATGACATTTGTGACTGTATCCATTTTTCTAGCTTCCTTCTTTATGTAGATGACCTAAAGATCTATAGGACTGTCAGTACCGTAAGTGATTCGATATTGCTTCAATCTGACCTAGATAGTATCGGTAGTTGGTGTTCCAACAATTTTTTGGCTTTAAACCTTAACAAATGCCACATCGTTCGTTATGCGAAACGTTCTGTAATTATTCCGCCCACTTATCACATCAATAACAACCCTCTCTCTGTTTTGAATGAAATAGTTGATCTGGGGGTACTATTTGATGATAAATTTCTGTTTAATGAGCACCTGAATTTTATATTACCTAAGGCTTATACAATGTTCGGCTTTGTTAAGCGAATCATTTAATTATTCAAAGATCCGTATTCCAGATTGTCTGTATACTCTGCCTTTGTCCGTTCTAGGGTTGAATATGCTTCCTTTATTTGGAATCCCTCGGGAAGTGTCCAGATCAATAGAATTGAGAAGTTGCAGAAAATGTTTTTGAATTTTGCATTGCAATCCTTGCATTTTACTGAACCGGCTTCGCCCTATGATAGTCAGTGTTCCCTGCTTCACACTTGTTCCTTGAAGGATCGCCATGCAAATGCTGGCCTTATCTTTCTGAATGATCTGCTAGTAGGAAATATTGATTGTCCTTGCCTGTTGGGATGCATCAATTTTAATGTTCCTGATTCGCGTGATCCCTTTAGATACCCTTACGACCGCATAATCACCTGCAGAGTTCGAGCGAAATAATTACTCCATGGTTGGGTTCAAATATATTTTAAATAATCTAAATTAAATTCTATACCTATGTTGCCAGTGCGGGTTACTCCCCTCTTGACATAGGGAAAAGACTTCAACGGAACACAATTGCAAATGTCCATAGCAGAAGGAAAAAAGAACCTTAGAGGCTATGTATACTATCGATGTCTAATAACCAAAAAAACCAATAGTTTGTTTTCCATGAGGATAAACAGATATAATTACTAGGTACGCATAGTATGAGGTAATCTTAAATTTTAATAAAGGGTCTTAGCATATTTTAAATAAAGAGAAATTTCATTGTTGGATTCATAGATAAGTTTTACTTAAAGTTTTAAAGGGCTCTTATTCTTCAAAAGAAATATTTTCCATTATTTGGTTCTAAATGTAGTTCTTATTTTTTCTCAGTGTATTCACGGCTTAATTTTATTTCAATACTAGTGTTGTTTTTTTTTAACCGTTCTACTAATGAATCAAGTTCGGATTTAGGACAACAAATGTTTTACTAATGTTCATATAAATCTTCCATTTAATTTGCTATTAGCTGCATGTTCTCTTTGACTTTTGTTTGACAATTTTATTAATCATTAAATTTAAATGACGAGTATAAATTAACCAAAGAATAACAATTTTTGTAGTAACTCACTTTGTATACTCTCCACGACGAAAGATTGATCTCCCGAGCGCTGTAAAATAATAGCGATTCTGGTTCGCAAGAGTTAAATAAATACAGAGTATTCATATGTTTTAGTCAACGAACCATTTTCTTAATTAATAATTCCCAAAACCGAACCCTTTACATGATTGTATTTTTATTCTTACATTTGGTTCTACCTAAGCCTATATTTTCTGTTCCTTAAATAATTTTATTTTATTTAATATTTCATTTCATTTCATTTCAAAACTTTTTCTTCAATGTGTCATTCTGTGCATATTTAGTGACTCTGGCCGATCTAGCACTCATCCGGGTGGGTTAAATGTTAAAGAAATCTTAACATTGTGTGAATTTATGTGCCTTTAAAATAATTTGTAGCGCGGCTGTTCACTATTTACTAGTGTTTCGGCAATGGGCAAACCTGAGCTGCGGATTCTTTTTCTGGATCTCCCTAACACCGTTGGATAATTTTCCATTTGCACGTGATCGAGCCCTGAAGTCGCGTTTTTGGTAAATTTAAACACTGGCCGACTGAACTGGAATCCTGGGGGACTACATATTCACTCTGTACAAACTATCGAGCTACTGCTGCTCTTGCTTGTTGCCTATTTAATTGCTGCTGCTCAGTTAACTACAGAGGGTGATCCGCTGATGCGGTTACAAAATGCGCTTTTCTGTCCGCTAAGATTAGATGAACGCTGTGAGATCTCTAGGCCTTAGTTCGCGGTGGGAAGCTGCTGGTGCTTGGTTGACTACAGAGGGTGCTCCTGTGGACGTGGTGGTCGACCGCGTGACTACAAGCTACAAGCAAGCATTTCTGACTAGAATGTTTTCATCATAGTTATGCTCCGAGAATCCGTCTGGTGATCGTCTGTTTTTGAATTGTCGATCCCTACTTCAGTTTCCTGCTCATCTCCTGGTAAGCACATGTGGTCATATGAGCTATTGAGAGACCTTACAGATGCTTCTGTCTCTGACTCGTACGCTTTCAAATCTGAATCTACATCGTTTTCCTCATCGACCTCAATTTGACTTGCTGAATCACATCCTACGAAGTCTATAAAGTCTGCGGATCTAACGCCATCATCTAGGCTTGCGCCTCTGGGTGAACAGGGTTCGGGTTGGAGTTCTGAGCACGCGGAGCATTCTGTTTGTGTTGCAGCATCTGCGTGCGGCCGTGGAGGTTTTTTGCCAGACATTTCCTCCAGACAACATCCTCCAAAAAGGACTCCCTACGGCGACAGACTTCGCGAAAATGTGACACACAGGTGATGTCTACGTTAAGAATCTCATGACAAATTTCAGGCCGCAAGTTTGTCCTAAGAATCCTGACAAGTTTGCTGTTTGATTATCCAACAGTGAGCAGATCTCGTCATAGAAGTGGTCAAAGGTTTCTTGCTCTTTTTGTAGTCTCTGCCTTATAAGTTCCTCTATATCCCCATTATCTCTATCATCCCGGAACTGCTGCCTTGGAGTCGCACAAAGTCCATTCCGACTTATATTTCTGACAGACTTGTGATGTCTCCAGAAAAATTCTTTGGCTTTTCTCTCGAATAAGGAGCTAATATTGCGGCACGTGACCTCAAAGTTTCCCGCTAACGTCTGGTTAGTAAAAGCTTCTACCCGATAAATAAAATGACCTATGGATAAACCTGTACCGGAAAAAGTAAGCTTTCAACCATTCATTATTTGACCCACCTTATCGGGTCTTTGCGATACGAGGGTGATCCGATAAGTACTTAACCTCCAAAAGAAAAACGAAAATTTTGGAAAAGTGGCGATTTATTTCTCAACTTAATCTCCTTTTAGCTCGATACACTTGACTTATCGATGCTTCAACTTCTTTAACCCGTCTGAAAAATACGTTTTCTCGAGGTCTGCAAAATAGCCTCTGTGACGGCGACGACCTCCTCATTCGACGCAAATTTCTGTCCAGCGAGTGACTTTTTCAAGTTTGGAAACAAAAAGAAGTCACACTGGGCCAAATCTGGAGAATAGTGTGGATGGGGTAGCAGTTCGTAGCCCAATTCGACCAATTTGGCCTTGGCGAGGGCGGAAGTGTGTGCCGGTGCGTTGTCATGATGGAAGAGCACTTTTTTCTTCGCCAAATGGGTCCGTATTTTCTGCAACTCGGCGTCGAATCGGCCCAATAATTCGGCATAGTACAGCACTGTGACCGTTTTGCCCTTCTCCAGATAGTCGATGTTGATCACACCATCATCATCTTTCCGGCCGATGGGACAGTCTTCGCCTTCTTCGGAGCAGGTTCGCCGGGTGAAGTCCTCTGTTTCGACTGTTCCTTGGTCTCTGGTGTGTACCAGTGGATCCATGTTTCGTCGACGGTCACGAAACGACGCAGAAACTCCTTCGGATTACGCTTAAGCAGCGTCAAACACTGCTCTGAAGTGGTCTCACGGTTGCGTTTGTTGTCCGGAGTGAGCAAACTCGGCACCCATCGCGCCGACAGCTTTCTCATGCCCAAAATTTCATGCAGGATATGACCCACGCGGTCTTTTGACATGCCTACTGTCTCAGCTATCTCGCGTATCTTTAGTCGGCGGTCTGCCAATACGAGATTGTGGATTTTTGTTACGTTATCCTCCGTATTAGCCGTTTTCGGGGCACCTGGGCGTGGCTCATCAAAAACCGACGTGCGACCACGTTGAAACTCGTTAAACCAATTTTTGAATTTCCCAATTTTCAAAGGAGAAGAGTCGCCGTACACAGCATCCAAGCGCTCTTTGATTTCGCTGCGCGATTTCCCTTCCAAAAACAAGAATCGAATCACAGACCGATATTGCTCTTTCTCCATTTTTCTAAAATCCGCGGACACGTCCAATTCCACACGCAGTCAAAACAAAACTACGAGTCCGATTCGGATGAAATTTCGACAGTAGCCGTCTACGAGAATGTACTACACGATAGTAAATTTCTCTTGCGATAGTGACGCCATCGGACGGTGAGGCTAAGTACTTATCGGACTGCCCTCGTAAGTCTAAACCTGTACTTCCAACGCTTCTGCCCATCGAATGCTCTCTCAGCTAAAGGGATCAAAGAGAAATGGAGATGTGCAAGCAGCAAGCGAAATTAAAATGCGTCACCTACCCGTGATCTCAATATATGATTATGTGGGCGGTAGAGAGATTTAAGCGTTATGGGCGTTAGAGTGGGCGTGGCAAACCTTTTTTCGATCAATCGATAGGTATTGACGAGACCAATGCATTTCAGTTAAAATATTTTATCTAGCATGAATATTGTGGGCGCCACAGGTTTGGTCGGTTTTTGGGCGTTAGAGTGGGCGTGGCAATCTTTTTTTTTGGATGAATCGATAGGTACTGACGAGACTAATACACTTCAGTTAAAATTTTGTATCTAGCATGAAAATTGTGGGCGCCACGGGCTCGGGCGGTTTGTGGGCGTTAGAGTGGGTAACAAACTTGCGCTGCGTACAAGGCTACGGAATCTAAATCTGAGATCGAAAAGCATAAAGCAGCAGCGCACGCTATATGTGGCCGGCTAGTACTCGTCGTTTGGGTGTAAAGGTCTTGTCACTGCTTTCCCGCCCTCTCATATGCATCACCTCTCTTATAAATTGAGCGTACTTGCGACAAACAAAGGTACGATCAAAGCACGACGAACACCTAGACACGCACATAACAACCGGACGGAGAAACGACAGTCAAACAAAAGTATTGCACATTCCATCAGATATTTGTTGCAGCCACTGTTGTTGTTGTGGCTGCATAGCCCACCCTGCCTGCGATCATCTTTTCCAAAAAATTATTATTTTTGATGACCCCATTCGCTAGTGTATTAAACGCCTAGGACAGCATTGAGTTAATAATAATATAATATATAGTAATATTTATTAATTAAAATATACAAGATACACTAAACATAAAAAGACGATAATTAAAAGGGACATTAAATTTATGACTAAACTCGGAACATCGAACGCAAACCTAAATCGAATTTTCAATTAACAAATAGATTAAACGAAAAGCTTTTAAACGCGCAGCTGCACTTCAGAAAAGGTAAACAAACCAAACTATTGGGGCGCTTGAAAGTGCATCTCTTAAATTGTTGTTGCTAAGCTTTGCCTAAGCATTAGATGCGCTAACAGGCACGCATGCGCCGAATTAACCTTGCTTGGACGAAGCTAAACGTAAACAAGGAAGAACGCTTTAGTAGAGTACCTCGATTATCAGATACCCGTTACTCAGCTAAAGGGACCAAAGGGAAATGGAGATATGCAAGCAGCAAAGCGAGATTAAAATACGCCACCTACCGGCGGTAGACAGATTTAAGCTTTATGGGCGTTAGAGTGGGCGTGGAAAATTTTTTTGGATCAATCGATAGGTATTGACGAGACCAATACATTTCAGTTAAAATTTTTTATCTAGCACGAAAACTGTGTGCGTCACAGGTTTGGGCGGTTTGTGGGCGTGGCACATTGCTGAAACAAACTTACGCTGCGTAAGAAGCTCAGGAATCTGCACGCCAAATCTCAATAGCCAGGCTCTTATAGCTTCCGAAATCTCAGCGTTCATCCGGACAGACGGACATGGCTAGATCGACTCGGCTAGTGATCCTGATCAAGAATATATATACTTTATGGGGTCGGAAACGCTTCCTTCTGCCTGTTACATACTTTCCGACGAATCTAGTATACCCTTTTACTCTACGAGTAACGGGTATAGAAAAAACGCGTATAGGAGCGGGGTGAGGGGCATGCAGATAGGCCTTCGAGCGCTCTGTTTTCGACTTCTAGGTGTTGTTGCTTTCTGCGTTTCTTTTAGCATAGGGCCTTATATTTGCTTTTGTCTGAATACCTTATTCATGGTTACAAAGGGACTTACATGCTTTGTTGCGATCCCCGATGAAAGCGCTTCCAGTCGATTTCCGCTGTAAATCTCTTTGGGGGAGAAAAATTAAAGGTCTAAAGCCCTTATTTGCCATGCCTCACAAAACTACAACCTTGACACAAAAAGGGAAGTTGAGTGCTTTTTATTCTCTTTGCATTTGCATTTTCGCCTAAGCGCCTTTAGCTAGAGTGGCGATTTGTGGGGGTCTGTTACAAACTGTGGCAATTTGAGCCAACCCCTTGGTGGGGAAAAGCGACTCGGTGCTCCCAATATTCTTTGCGCTGCCAGATAAAGACGTTGTTTGTTGTAGGTGCTTGAATTCAAAATTTTCATTCCCTGGACGAGATGTTCTAAGAACTGCAAATTGATTTGTTTTTTTTTTAATTTGCTGTCTTACCAACTTTTTGGACTATCTCACCCGAAGGCTTTGCCCTATCAGCGGACTGGTTGCTTTGAGCTCAAGATCCGTTGGTTTTATTGAAAAAGATCAATACAAAACAAAGAACTATAACTTGGACTGACTTTAAGTGGGCGGACAATTTTCCTCTTACCGCACTTTGCACTGCCACTATGAAATCACTTTTCCCAGGCTTGTGCCCGAGTTTCCATACCGGTACCATCAACTACGCCACCGCCTAAACCTCCCCGTGCTATCCTTTTTCAATTGGACAGTGACCGGCAGCTAGCCGTTCGTTGTCCCATATAGAATCGACATAAGAAATGCAACATCAGCACAAGGCAGGATGTTGCTAAACGACACCCACTCAGCAGAGCTCTAAAAAATACTTTGTTAGCATTTACACACCCACACATACATAATTGTAAACACATAAAATTCTTTGGCGGAGGTTTGGTTTGAATCTCAAGCCACAATAAAGATTATTCCATTTTGAACAACCGAACAGAAGACATCAAAAGTTTATCTAAAATCTTACCACCGTCAGGAGCAGTAATTATAAGTTACTATAACTGGCGCAGCCGGACCTATCAGCCGGAAGGAGGAAAAAGGACATACCATACCCGGAGAACTGAGAAGGACCGAAATGATAAAAACAATTATTTTTATACCCTTGCAGAGGGTATATTGATTTCAGTCAGAAGTTTGCAACGCAGTGAAGGACGTTTCCGACCCCATAAAGTATATATATTCTTGATCAGCATGACTAGACGAGTCGATCTAGCCATGTCCGTCTGTCCGTCCGTTTCTACGCAAACTAGTTTCTCAGTTTTAAAGCTATCGGGCTGAAACTTTCCCAAAAGTCTTATATCTTTTGCAGGTAGTATATAAGTCGGAACCAGCCGGATCGGACAACTATATCTTATAGCTCCCATAGGAACAATCGGACAAAAAAATTTAAAAAAATTATATCTTTGGTGTTTTTTAGCATATAACCTCCTAAGCTTGGAAATAACATTTTTTAATTAGTTTTGAATTTCGAATTAAATTTTATCGAAATCGGACGACTATATCATATAGCTGCAATAGGAACGATCGGAAAATTGGTGGAAAAATAATATGAAACAAATTATAGCTTCGGTGTTTTTCAACATATAACCTCCAACGCTTGGAAATAACATTTTTTAATTAGTTCTGAATTTCGAATTTAATTTTATCAAAATCGGACGACTATATCATATAGCTGCCGTAGGAACGATCGGAAAATTGGTAGGAAAATAATATGAAACAAATTATAGCTTCGGTGTTTTTTAACATATAACCTCCTACGCTTGGAAATAACATTTTTTAATTAGTTCGGAATTTCGAATTTAATTTTATCAAAATCGGACGACTATATCATATAGCTGCCATAGGAACGATCGGGAAATTGGTAGGAAAATTATATGAAACAAATTATAGCTTTGGTGTTTTTTAACATATTATCTTATACTATTGGGAATATCATTTTTTGGGTTTTTAAATTTAATAATTATAGCTGCAAGGGTATATAAGCTTCGGCTTGCCGAAGCTAACTTTCTATCTTGTTATAATTTATATGCAACAATAAGTTTAAAATAATGATGTGATGGAAGTGAAGTGTGTGGTGTATATAGAAAAAAAAGGGTGCAAATTAAATTCGTCACTGGTAATATTTAAAAAAAAAAAGTTTTATTATTTTATTAAACTTGGTGTTAAACCTTTTTTTCTTCTTCACTTTTACAAGGCACTTATTTATTACTTTCGAACCGATCGCGGTCTCGGACAAAAAAGGACTGACTCTTAATTCTAAAAAATTATCCAATGAACCTCGGCCAGAAGCTTTCCTTTTCTTAAGCTTCCAGAACTTTAATTTTTGTTTAAAATAAAAGCTTATGCTGAAACTGTCGCATCTCGTTGTGAAATGAAATTATGCTGATCGATGCAATTTGATTGAAAATCGGAACGCAATATGTTCTGAACTTAGAACGCAATACTGTGGGCTTTGAACGGAAAAGTTTGGGCTTCGAACAGAAGCTTGTGTTCACTTTACGATTGGTTTATTTATCTTAGCAGGACGGTCAAGCGCGGCCCTCGAAGTAGGTGGCAAAGGCAAAATCTTAAACAAAGGCAAAGGCAATGTCGCTGAAGGCAAGGGTAACATAGCTGAGATTGAATTCAAAAATTTGTTTATAAATTCCATAAGTGGAACCGTTTCTCGGGTTGGATAACTCTCCCCCTTCTAAAATGGATCATTCATTTTCTGGAAAAGGTAAAAAAAGTAACGTATAAATTTTTAGAATTTTATAGTGTGAATAATTCTATTTCTATTGTTGATTATTATTTTGTTAGGTAAATTTTCTTTAACTACTTGTTTTTTATATCTAGTTTTAAGTTTATTTCTTTCCCCGTGTTTCTTTTCATAAACTACCTGACCTACATGATATACTTTTTCTTTTCTGTTTTCATTATGTGTTTCTAACATTTTCTCTTGTGTATTTTTTAAAATTTGAAGAATGTTATCGTGCTCTATTTTATTATATAGTACGTCAAAAGGTTTTTGGTTCTTGTAGAATGAATGATCTGATTATATTCTTGAGCGGCTCTTATTACTATTTCGGAATAGTCGGTTAAATTAAATTCTTCTTTAATGCATCGAGCTAATTCTGTTAATGTAAATGCATGTGCCCTTTCAACTTGTTCGTTTGAGGTACTGTGCCTCGGGTCTGCGTAATGTAAAGTTAAACCGCACCTTTGTGCAAAAGATTTAAATTGGGCCGAGGTAAAGCTTGGCTTGTGGAAATTGTTGAAGAAGTTCCATTACTTTGTTTTCGATATTTAATTTATTTTGGATTTCTTGTACTACTAAAAATTTTGAGTAAGCGTCAATACAAGTTATGATTTCGCCTTCTTTATTCGGATTTGGGTTTCTCCAATTGAAATTTTAATTGGGTGTCTGTTATATTTGTTTTCATTGCAAATTGTACAGTTTTTTATGTATTCTTTTAATTTTGTAAGAAAGTTTGGCCAATAACACAATTTACTGATTTGTTTATAATTTTCGTCAAGTCCCCTGTGTGCTCTACAATGTGTTTCTTCGATTATAAGTGCTCTGTCCTCAGAAGTTTCTACATCTTGGACAAATATTTTTGTATACAAAAATTTATTCACAAAATTATCTTTAAGTGGTTTTTGAATTCTATAAAAGTCCTCTTAAGTACAATAAATACCTACCGTTAAATTAGGAGGAGTATATTCCCTTAAGATTGATATCAAATTTTCTGGAGTGTCAAATTCTGTTATATGTCTCGTATTTTCGAATACATTAATCGACTCATGTATTGTATACCTCCCCGTTGCTAATAGCAAATGTTGCTTAAACTGGTTTAAGGGTTTACGGGTTTCTTGTATTACATTCTCAAAACTACTCTCTGCTGAATGCTGAGTGTTTAGATCTGAGACCGATTCGTTACTGTCAGTTAAGTGGTTAATCTGAATTCTTGATAAGGCGTCTGCAACTACATTAGTTGTACCTGGCTTATAAATGACTTTTGGAGTGAAACTTTCTATGAAGGAGTACCAGCGTTTCATTTCAATATTAGGATTTTTATCAGAGATTTCAATTGCAATCACTCCGTATAAGTAGTTTCTTAGATTTTTAAGAGCCCATACTATGGCTAAAAGTTCCTTCTTATTAGTTGCATAAACTTGTTCCGTTTTAGTCAAGGTTTTTGAAATAAAAGTAATTGGTTTACCTTCTTGAGATAATACTGCACCAATTGCGACGTCCGAGGCGTCGTTGGTCAGGGTAAATTTTTAATTATAATCCGGTTGAACTAATTCTACTTGAGCAATGAGATTTTCTTTCAGCTCGTTAAAAGCTTTAATAGCTGGGTCATCCAGCTGAATTAACATATTTGTTGACATTCTTTTTGAAATTTTGCCATTATGACCTCCAAGTTATTTTGTTAGAGGTTTGGCTATAGAGGCGTAATTTAAAACAAATTTTCTTTAAAAGCCCGTAAGGCCTAAGAAACTTCTTAGTTCCCGAATATTTTTTGGAAGCGGATATTTAATAATGGTGTCAATTTTTTCTGGGTCTGTCTTGATGACGTTATAAGATACGATGTATCCTAGAAAACTGGTTTCGCGTTTAAAAAACTTTGATTTGCCTTTAATAATATATTTATAATTTTGTTTAAGTCTTTATAATGTTGTTCAATCGAGTTTGAGAATATTATAATGTCGTCCATGTAGACATGACATGTTTTTCCTATTTGTTCTCTTAGGATGTCGTCCATTGCTCTCTGAAATATTCTTGGTGCATTTGTTAGTCCGAATGGCATTCTTAAAAAATCGTATTTTCCATTATTTATTGAAAAGGATGTTTTTTCTACATCAGATTCTTTCATTAATATGGTGTCAATTTTTTCTGGGTCTGTCTTGATGACGTTATAAGATACGATGTATCCTAGAAAACTGGTTTCGCGTTTAAAAAACTTTGATTTGCCTTTAATAATATATTTATAATTTTGTTTAAGTCTTTATAATGTTGTTCAATCGAGTTTGAGAATATTATAATGTCGTCCATGTAGACATGACATGTTTTTCCTATTTGTTCTCTTAGGATGTCGTCCATTGCTCTCTGAAAAATTCTTGGTGCATTTGTTAGTCCGAATGGCATTCTTAAAAAATCGTATTTTCCATTATTTATTGAAAAGGATGTTTTTTCTACATCAGATTCTTTCATTAATATGTGATGAAAACCTGATTCTAGATCTATTGTTGAAAAATATCTTGCTTTTCCCAAATTAGATAGAATTACTGATGGGTCTTGCATTGGGTACCTATCAGGTATGGTAATTTCATTTAATTTTTTATAGTCAATGACGAGTCTGAATTTGCGGCTTCCGTCTAGATTTTCTCCTTTCTTTGGGACTACCAGAACTGGTGAATTATAAGGGCTTCGACTAGGCCTTATAATTTCCTCTGCTAACATTCTACTGATTTCGCTGTTCACGAAGTCGGTGACAGAAAAAGCGTACGGATATTGTTTCCCGTATATTGGCCTGTCGTGAATAAGATGTATTTCCCCCTTTATGTCTGTTCTAAAAGGAATTTGCATATTTATCTTTGAATGCTCTTTTTCAATATAGAAAACTATTTTTTCCTTTAGTCCGTCTAATTGATCAGTACCTATATTGTTTATCTGTTGTTTGTCGGATAATTCGATTTTTTACGGTTATTACTTCGTCGGCGCTCTCAGGATTTTGAATTCCCAAGATATTGGTATTTTTATTGAAGGTATTTACTTCGTCGGCACTCTCAGGATTTTGAATTCCCAATCTTTTTTCACTATTTTCCACAAATAATAAATCTGTGTTTTCGCTATTTTTTTCATCAAAATATTTTTTTATGATAAATTTATTTAACGGAAGAATATTATTTTCTTCAATTAAACTTATTTCATTTTTTTCCTCATCATAATATTTTAACTTTTCTGTTTTCCCTTTATATTCCAATACTCCCTTTTCTATATTTATTATAGCTCCAATATTTCTTAATAAATTAAATCCAATTAGCAGATCAGATTCTAATCCTTCGATTTCATAAAATAATTGTCTTGTTTCAAATATATTTATAATATGGAAATACCTAATAATTGAATACCCATGAACTGTAGTTACCTTTTTGTATATTGATGACTCATTTTTATTTTCGAAAATTCCCTTTTTTATATAACAAACAGTGGCTCCTGTATCTATTAAAGTCTTTAACTGCTTCTTGGTTTTTCGGTCTGTCCTATTTAAATAAGGCATTCCCCTGTAGGGGTATGGTCTAAAAAATGATCTTCGTTGATATTGTTTAATCTGGTTACTTTATTAGCTGGCTGATTTACTGTTTCATCTTGTTCCCTTTTCTGAGCTTGAGTTTGCTCTTTATTTTGATTAGCGCGATAGTAATTTGATCGATTGTTATTTTGATAGTAATTATTATTGTATCTACCTCGATTATTATTTGCCTGCCAATTATTATTCGGCTGCCGATTGTAACTAGGTTTATTCTGGAGTTGAATCGAAGGATCAACAAAGCATTGGGTAAATCTGGTGGATTTAATGAGAAACGAGTTTCTGAGATAGATCCATTTAGCCCAGATATAAAAATTCGTACAGCATTGCTCCTTATTGTTTTGTTTGTTTCTTTGGCAATTACGCTTTATAAGCTTTGTCTTCAAAATATAATTGTTCTTATCTCTTACGATCTTTCAATTTAAAAGCTTTGTCTTCTTTGATGTTTTGGTTGTAGTCGTGTTGAATTTTGGAGAGGGATTGCCCTTCAGCCCTTCCTTCCTTCTTTGTTATTTTGGTCGTAGTCGTGTTGAATTTTGGCGAGGGATTGCCCTTCAGCCCTTCCTTCCTTCCTTCTTTGTTATTTATTGAAATATTCCAGTTTTTTTTTTAAATTATTGTTTAATTATTGATTTTTATTTTTCTTTCTTTTTTAATTTGTTTTTTTTTTGTTACTATGTTTTAAATATTACTTTTTGGTTTTCACTAAATTTATTATTTTGTTTTTGTTGTGTGTTCTTGCACTGTGAATTAATTTATTCGGTCCACCTTTATTATATTTTACCAGCTTATTTAAATGGATTATTACATTAATTGATTTCCATTTAAAGTTTTAAATCACGATCACTTGTCACAATGTTATGTGTCGTCGATTTATGGTGGATGTTTTGATTTTTCCACTAAAAATTTGAGTTTTTGGCTGCTCGAGTTCCTTTTTTAAATTTAATTTTTAATTTTCATTAAATTGTTTTTTTTAGAACTTTTGATTAAGCAGCCCCACGTTGGGCGCCAATTAAATTCGTCACTGGTAATATTAAAAAAAAAAAAGTTTTATTATTTTATTAAACTTGGTGTTAAATCTTTTTTTCTTCTTCACTTTTACAAGACACTTATTTATTATTTTCGAACCGATCGCGGTCTTGGACAAAATAGGACTGACTCTTAATTCTAAAAAATTATCCAATGAACCTCGGCCAGAAGCTTTCCTTGTCTTAAGCTTCCAGAACTTTAATTTTTGTTTAAAATAAAAGCTTATGCCGAAACTGTCGCATCTCGTTGTGAAATGAAATTATGCTGACCGATGCAATTTGATTGAAAATTGGAACGCAATATGTTCTGAACTTAGAACGCAATACTGTGGGCTTTGAACGGAAAAGTTTGGGCTTCGAACGGAAGCTTGTGTTTACTTTACGATTGGTTTATTTATCTTAGCAGGACGGTCAAGCGCGGCCCTCGAAGTAGATGGGAAAGGCAAAATCTTAAACAAAGGCAAAGGCAATGTCGCTGAAGGCAAGGGTAACATAGCTGAGATTGAATTCAAAAATTTGTTTAAAAATTCCATAAGTGGAACCGTTTCACGGGTTGGATAACTTGCACATACGCTTGTATAATAACGATAAAATTTATAATGGCATACAATGAACAAAAACAAAGAACATTGGCAAAAACAAATTAATTGAAATAATGTGTTGACTGTGAAACGCAACCTGGCGACCCGCAACGTCATCGAACCTTATAGTTCGACGGAGTGAGTTGTGAGTATGACGTTCGAGGTTCGATGTTGGAAGCGAACGTCAAACGTGCAGCTTGGAATTTTGATAGCCCATTTCGCAGATAAGAGGTCAGAACCCGATTTACTGAGGGAATTGAATCAGTTGAAAAATAAAAGACTAACAGTAGAATTATTTTACTCGGAGGTATCTGATGTGCATAAGGCATTGTGTAATGTTATAGACAGGTCAGATATATATATAATAATATATATATAAAGAAGAAATTATATGAGGAAACGTGTCTGGAGGCGTTTGTAACAGGTATAAAAGGCAATTTAGGTAGTGCTGTCAGGGGAAGAGTTCCAAAGACGCTCTTGGAAGCATACAAGATAGCGATTAAAGAGAGAGACATTTATTACCGGTCTAAGGAGGTACCCAGGAACAATAATTTCAATACTTCAGGGGGATTTAACAGGCAGAACTTTGGTTATAACAGAAACAGAGGGTATAATAATAACTTTACCAGAGATAATGGAGGATATAGGCAACAGGGAGGAAATAATAGGAACCTCAGGTGGAATAGGGAAGAAAACAGGAATAGAGTATATGACGATCAGTCGACCTCTAATTCTTCAGGTTATAATAAAAAGGCAATTATGCCAAAACAAGAGGTTGCAGAATATTCATCAACTGGGCCTAGATGAAGGAAATTTTCGTCAAAATGCCTCCAAAAACAAACAGGATATATAAGGAAGGATACCCATCAGGCGACATTACCATACATGGTAGTTAAAGGAAAGAACAAAAAGGAACTAAAATTATTAATAGACTCGGGAGCTACGAATTCATATTTAATTCCCGCAATAGTTAGTAAAGATCAACAGCTAAAATTCGAAGAAAACTTTGTTATTAAAACACCAATAGGAAGGCATAAAATAAACAGTTATGTAAAAGATATTGAGCTGCAGGAAATTGCCAAAGGGGAATCGTTTGATTTCTTGCTATTTCATTTCCATTCCAGGTTTGATGGATTATTGGGAATGGACATATTAATTAAGTTAGGTGCAAGTTTAGATTTAGAAAATCTCGTATTAAGAACTAAGACAGGGACAGTTAAGGTCCATTTGAAGCCCAATAGGACCACTGACATAGGAGGAGGCGACTAAAACAATTGTAACCTTACCAGTTTCAATAAACAATGGTTCATTTTTGATACAAACAACACTAGTGGAAGAAAGGTTAGAAATAACTGGTGGAATTTATTATGCAAGAAAGGGACAAGCCGACCTGGAAGTTGTTAATTTCACAGGAAAAGAAAAGAAATTATACCTGGAACAGCCCTTGGCTGTCACTGCATATGATTCCAAAGATTATGTAGAAATCGAAATGCTTAGACCATTTAAACAGGATTATGTAGGCAGGGAAAAAACACAATGGAGTTAACCGGGGTGAAAAAAGGCATGCAAAGTTGGATATGTCGCATCTAAATACAGAAGAAGAGGGAAGCCTTAAAAAACTGTGTTCGGAATTTCCGAGTATTTTTCATTTATTTTTTTATTTACCAATGTGGTAAATCACTCAATTCCAACAACGGATTATATTCCTATCTATCAAAGGGAAGAAATGAAAAATCAGATACAGGAGTTGTTAGAACAGGAAGTTATTAGGCACAGTCACTCACCTTGAAGTGCACCAGTTTGGCTAGTACCAAAGAAGATGGACCTATCAGAAAAACAAAAGTGGAGATTGGTGGTCGTTTTTAGGAAGTTGAATGAGAAGACAGTAAAGGATAGGTATCCGATGCCAGTAATTGGCGAAGTACTTGATAAACTGGGAAAGGCCATGTATTTCTCGGTATTAGATTTGGCTAGCGGATACCATCAGATTGAGATGGAAAAACAGGACATTCCAAAACCGCATTTACAACAGATATCGGGCACTTTGAATATGTAAGGATGCCATTTGGATTGACAAATGCTCCAGCTACGTTTCAAAGAGTGATGAATAACCTGATGGGAGAGTTAGTAGGCAAGATTTGTCTGGTCTACATGGATGATATAATTGTGTATTCCCCGTCATTGCAAAGTCACATGCAAGACTTGAGGACAGTTTTTAAAAGGATAAGTGGATCAAATTTTAAACTTCAAACAGATAAATCAGAATTTTTTAAGAAGGAAAGGTAAGGTAGTGACACAAGAAGGAGTCAGACCAAACCCAAAGAAGATTGAGGCCATAAAGCTTTTTCCTTTGCCCAAAACACCAAAAGAAATAAAATCGTTTCTTGGACTCATTGGGTTATTACAGAAAGTTCATAAAAGATTTTGCAAAAATAACCAAACCATTAACTAAGAGACTAAAAGGGAAACAACAAATAATCATAGATGAAGAGTAAACAAAAACCTTTGAATATTGCAAAACGTTGTTATGCAATGATCCATTGTTGAGATATCCAGATTTTACAAAGCCCTTTATTTTAACCACAGATGCTAGCAATTTCGCTATTGGTGCGGTGTTATCACAAGGAACAATGGGAAGTGATCGCCCAATCGCATTTGCGAGCAGAACGTTAAATGAGGCTGAAGTCAATTATTCCACAGTAGAGAGGGAAATGCTTGCCATAGTTTGGGGTATACAACACTTCAGACCATACTTGTTCGGTCACAAATTCACAATAGTCACAGATCACCGCCCACTAACTTGGCTTATGGGATTTAAAGAACCCAATTTCAAGTTGGTGAGGTGGAAGCTGCAACTATTGGAATATGACTACGAGGTGACCTACAAAAAGGGGTCACAAAACGTCGTGGCAGACGCCTTGAGCAGAATTGAACTACAAGTTCACAACAGTGAACTGGAGTCAACTCAGGCCACTTGTGCGGGTCAGACAAGTGAACTGGAATTAAGTAGCATTCATGTGGCAGAAAAGCCACTGAATGACTTTAATATCCAGTTATTATTTGAGGTTGGGCTGACACCAGGTAGAACAGTGGTGACACCTTTTAGGAACAAAATAAGAAGGACAATAACAGAAAAGGAGTTCACAAAAGAAGAAATTGCTAAAATTCTTAAGGAAGTGCTTAAACCGTACAAAATATGTGCGATATACACGTCAGATGAAGTCTATAAGGAGGTAGAAGAAGCGTTTCAGAGTTATTTTAGCAAGAGCAAACTATATAAAGCAGTACGATGTCTTACCTTCATGCGGGAAATAACAGATATTAGTGAACAAAGGGAAGAAATAGAAAGGTATCATACCTCAGGTAATCATAGGGGAATAGATGAAACGTTTTGGAAAATGAGACGTGACATTTATTTTCCATTTATGAAAAACCGAGTAACACAGGTCATTATTGCGTGTGAAACTTGCCAGACATTGAAATATGATCGGCAACCACAAAGGTGGATTTTTAATGGGTTAGGAAGCATGATAAAAATAGTTTCGGGAAATATGAACGCGTATGATGAGGAGAAAATAGGAAATGGAATAAAAGAATTAAGAAACGAAACAAGGTTTAAATTCATTTTAGCAGAGACAGAATTAAATAGAATTATACAGTTTGTCGAGAGTCAAGGGCTCAAAATTGGTTCAAACGAACAAGTATATGAACTAAATATATGTTAATTAAATATATATATGTTATGTTAAATATACAGGCCCAAATAAATGAAACAGACATAATATTTAGGGTAAGAGCTCCAATTTTTGAGCCAACTATCTATCAATTATATCATGTTATACCAATTCCAATTAATGGGACACATTTATTAGTAATACCAAATTATGTAGCAATTAATAAGTATAAAATAAGCTTCTTTAACAACCAATGTTCAAAAGTTCATGAAACTTTTATTTGCGAAGAGTTGTGTGTTTATATAAAGGAAGAGGAGTGTTTGAGGAAGATTTTAATGAACAAACCACAAATATGCGATTCAGTAAGTCTAGAGGGGAGAGAAATGGTTTTGGCACCTGAGGATGGACACATATTCATTTTCAATGCCTTGGACTTACCTGTAAACAACAGAGAAGATATGACAGTATCGGGGGCGATAGCAATCAAATATGCAAACTGTTCGATCGAAATAAATGGCATATAGTATGATGGCCAAGTTATGGATCATAAAGAGGACTTACCACTACAATAAGCAAGCAGCTACTTATAAATAACACCAAACAGGAGTTAAACCTAGAAGTTTTACATCTCGAAGATGTGAGAAACGTCAAAGAAGTAGTGTACATAGGAAAAGTACAGGAAAGACATTTTTCCGTAATATACGGTATGTTGGTGCTTCTAACGATAACGGTACTGGCAATATGGAGAATTAGAAAAACAAAAACAATCTTCACTCCCAATGGTTTTCTGCACAATGTCGCTCTGGATATACCACAGATGTGGCCATCGCTCCATTCTCGGGGGGGAGAAGTAACCATACCGGTACCATCAACCACGCCACCGCCTAAACATCCCCGTGCTACCCTTTTTCAATTGAACAGTGACCGGCAGCTAGCCGTTCGTTGTCCCACATAGAATCGACATAAGAAATGAAACATCACCACAAGGCAGGATGTTGCTAAACTACACCCACTCAGCAGAGCTCTAGAAAATACTTTGTTAGCATTTACACACCCACACATACATAATTGTAAACACTTTGGCGGAGGTTTGGATTGATTCTCAAGCCACAATAAAGATTATTCCATTTTGAACAACCGAACAGAAGACTTCAAGTGTTTATCTAAAATCTTATCACCATCAGGAGCAGTAATTATAAGTTACTATAACTCCCGCGGTGCGCAGCTTTTATAGGGACGCCGCTTGACCCATTTCCCCACAATAGAAGGAGAAAGCCTATCATCACTTTCAATCTTTTTAGACCATGGGGTGTTTGCCCACTCAGGCTTTGACCCTTAAATCTAGCGATCTCCACAAGAGAGGGGATAGGCGCTCATCGAATTCCCTCGCTTAAAGGTTGTGTTGCTAAGCGTCAACAATATGCTGCGATGCTTAGGCACATGCTTCGGGAACATTTTCACCGCAGCATTTGCATCTTTATCTATACAATAGCTACAAGCTCCCATCACAGTTTGCTAAATTCTAAACGATTTCTGTATCGAAGTCATATCTGTTATCGCTACCGAGATCTTGTCACCGAACTTTGTACCGAAAATAAAATTCTAGAGTGTGTGAAAGGATTTGAGAAATTAGGATTCCTGCAAAGTTTTGGAGCAATGGGTAATGTGTAAATAAAATTGTCATGCAATAATAATAATTATTCATTTCAGATGATTGTCATATCGAAGTTCGGCCCAGAGCCCAGGATGCAACCGATTACTACAATTACACAGGATGGCATTCCCATACCTTATTTGCTTTAGTTGATAATAGGTATGTCATTACAGGTACCGAATTCTTTACGTTAATGTTGGACGCCCACAAACAATGTTGGAGCAGCCAGCATGCCAAAACGATACGTGGAACTCCGATCCCAGTTATTGTCCTTGTCAGCTCGGCATTTAGGTTTCCTACGACGGTTATGAAGCCATATCCCTATTCACTAGATCCCAGCAAGCATTTTCTATCGCGGAAGGCACTATTAAGTGACTACGGCGACACTTTTAGAAGTTACTTCGGCGTTACTTCTGGAAGTGTCGCCGAAGTCACTCATAGAAGTGGCGCCGAAGTGGCACATTTCTTCCCGACGGGAGTCGCTTCGGCGATCCGAATGTGACATCGCCGAAGTAACTTCTAAAAGTGTCGCCGTAGTCACTTCTGGAAGTCACTCAGAAATCACTTTACATTTGCTTGTAGAAGATACCTAGAAGAGTCTTTCCCAATCGGAAAAACTTGAATAAAAACATATTTTTGTATACTTTCAGTATTTTGCATTTATTTTGTGTATAAGGGCTTTGTCCGCTTGTATACACGGTCCCTGGCATGTAGGAAATTTTGCTGAACAATTTAGGTCCAGTTCCGTCGACATAAGAAAATTATTAATAACCATTTCTAAAAGAAACAGAAAAAAAATTGTTTTTTGTTCAGTTAAAGTAAAAATAAACTAGAAGACATTACCTTTTACAATGAAATATGTTGAGAATCGTTGGATGCTGGGTTTCTCCGCAGTTACACGCCAAGTAATGTCCACAGCTTGCTTGTCCGTAAATATTAAATATGTTAAACAATTAAACTCATTTTGAAGAAAATAACTCTATATTTTTAAAACGCACAAATTTGATACAAAACCCGCACTGTCCACAGGCAAATCGCGCAATAAAATGACGCTCGGGGGAAAATTAATAGCGTGGGTCAAAAGGAAGACCCAAAAAATTTTCCGAAAAAAAGGAGTAACGGAAAATTACCGCGACCTCTTTTTATCGGGTGTCTTTTCCCACTAATTTAAAATGTGTACTATCGTCTTTCTATCGCGCAGAAGTGTCTCAGAAGTTACTTCTTCGCAGTCCCGACCCTTTATGTTTTTGTAAAATGTGTACTACGTCTTTCTATCGTCCGGAAGTGACTTAGAAGATACTTCTACGCGATACATGTATATTTTGTTTTTGTAAAATGTGTACTATCGTCTTTCTAGAGCGCAGAAGTTACTAAGAAGTGACTTCTGGACGACAGGCGATAGAACTATCGCCTTTTTGCTTGCAGGGATCTTTCTGCGGAAAAATTAGCCTTCAACTACAATTGTTGAAAATGTCTTCGGACAGTTTAAAGAACGTTTTGGGAGAATCGGAAAGGGCTTCAACAATCATATCACAAGATCAAACAATTTGATATTATGCTGCTGTATACTCCACATTTTCTTAAATGAGAGCAACCGTGATATTCAATCAAGGTGGACAATGGAACTGGGAGAAGTACGCAGTCAACCTGAACATGTGGTGGAAATGGGAAATCGGAACAGAAAAGCCGAAGCTATTCGTCAAGTGCACTTTAATGTCCGGGCCCAGACAACTAGATAAGGTACTGTTGTTTGTAATTGTATTTCTAATATAATTCACAGATCTTTTAATCTAATGGCAAGTAAATAGGTTAGGTTAGGTTAGGTAGGAGTGGTTGGAGATTAGATACTAATCCCCTCACTTAGGCCACAATGGGCCCCTTGTGATACCACATGATCTCTGAACAGATCCGTTTCCCTAACTCATGGGTTATCTGCTTTCGCGAAGTATTCTGTTCTTCTTAAGAAACATACGAGATTTTGGATGCTTACATCCTGAATGGCCGCAAGGTTCGGAAGTGTGCAGCTACCTAGGGTTCGAAAGCGCTTTACATGGCAAGTAAATAAAACATATATAGAAAACATATATACCCGTTATTTGTATAATAAAAGGGTATATTAGATTCGTCGGAAAGTATGTAACAGAAGGGAAGCGTTTCCGATCCTTAGCCGAGTCAAACTAGCCATGCCCGTTTGTCCGTCTGTCTGCCAGTCTGTCTGTCCGTCCGTATGAACGCTAAGATCTCAGAAACTATAAATGAGAATGTCAGGACATGGCATGCAGATTCTAAGGATTCCTGCACAAGCGACCATAACGCTGGTGCCTGCATGGCGCCCAAAATTTCGACGATTTTGTAAAATATGTAAATGGAATTTTTATTTGGATTATCAAGATCCTTCTAAAGCCAAGAATGGTTCATTCATTAAAAAGTAATAAGCAAGTAATGGAATCGCCACTAGGTGGCATAGTTGCGTGGTGAGCATTCTTGTAAGCAGCCCCTTTGCTGCTTGCATATGTAATTAGCTGAGTAACGGGTATCTGATAGTCAAGGCCATCGACTTATCGACTTTCTTGCACTTAAATGTATTCTTTATTAAATAAACTTAAGTTATTGATTTAATTACACTTACAATTACAATTTCTTGTCGTGTTTTTCTGGTTTTCACTTTTAAAACATTCTTTGAAGTTAACAGGCTTGTATATAAACTAGATATATCTATGTATATTTGTTTTAAGTTAAAATATCTACATTTTTAAATTTTGTTTTTTTGATCCCAAAAGCAATTTAACTGCAGAAGAAACGTTGATTAATGATAATAATCAAAGTAATTATAGCTAACCGAAAATTTTAATGATGATTCTGGCTACTTATTTCTACATTATATTACTACAATATATTAATACTGGCAAGACCCGCCGCCACGAAAGAATAAGTCCAAAGGAATCACATAAATGTGGCTCAAAGGTTTAAAAACCCGATCGTCTGTTATATTCCATTTAGAGAAATAAGGAATTTTTGTATAATGTGTATTACAATTTTAATTGTTGTGCTTGCCATACCAATGGCAACCTCAAATTGGATATAATTTAGATGTTTCGAAAAATACCTTTTTGTGGTAAATGTCTTGATTGAATTCGCTTTCTCGCTGTTCTGGACAGTGTAACCGCGTGGGAAAAGCAATAATTGAAAAGACTTGAATTTCTTGAAAACTGTGGGTTTAATTCAAAAACTAGCTCAAATTGTGCCCCTTCGAATGCGATACCGTGCAAGTTGGCACAACCTTCGTGAGAGTTGTATGAATTAATTAAATTTTACATAGAAAATATTTATACTTTAATAGTTGGTTAACGGTTAACGGATTTGCTTCCTGACGTTGAAATCTGCACTGACCTCCATTAGGCGTTTTTGGGGATTTCTTGCTGAAAAACAGACCCAACGAAAAGCGTTAGCCGCGTATTCGCCTCTCACTCACTTCTATGGTTAGCCCGGGGTTTTCGTCGATATGAGTACTAGGCTTTATTACAGAACTTACTTAGAGGCCTTGAACTTATATCTAGGAAGAAAACTGTCTCGAGTCAACACATGACCCAACCGAGCGAAAAAATGTTCTCTGCGATTGAGAAACGTAGTTTAGGCTTTCTCAGTTATAGCTTTAATTAGCAACATGAGTAAGACCACTTTATAAAATAAGGTGTTGTTTGTTTTTCGTTAAAAACGAAAAATAAATTCAAATTTAATATACATACATGTAAGACGGTTGAGTAAGATAACCAGCAGAGCGACAAGAGAGGAGAGAAGCAGAGCAAGAGCAGAAAAAGTCGGACGAGTTCATTCGGGAAGTGACAGTCATCCGAGAGAGTCGATAGTCAGCAGCAGAGTGAAAAAATAGAAACCCAAACGATACTTTAAGAAAAGCCGAAACGCGGTAAATATCCTGCAATTATCATTGTTAACCATAATACTTAATATATATCATTATAATAAACGTCAAGTGAGAATATTTCTCATCTTACATTTGGGGGCTCGTCCTAACGCAAAAATTGCAAGTGACGCCTTCCCCGAAAGTCGCAAAAAAAAAAAAATAAAAAGAGAAGTAGAGCTTGACAGTAATGGGGAATGAGTGTAAGCGAAAAGGAAATAAAGAAAGAAACTTCGAGAATACCAATTTCAAAAGGAAAACAACCGTATTACACAAGATCAGTGGCTGCAGCAGACAAAATGAATAACATGAGTGAGCCGGCGAAAAGCATTTGCGAAATAAGTGCAGATGGAAATCCAAAAGAAATTAAAGGAGTGCAAGAACCTTCCGAAATCAGCGGAGAGGAAAGTGGAGCTGCCGGTTTAATTGAAAGCAGCTCTATCGACGAAAATACAATAACCCTGAAAGACCTTGTTGAGCTGCTTGCTAATAAGATTGGAGCGGATGAGCGAAACAACAGTTGCTCGATTACGGCTGAAAGCTTTGCGAAGATCATTCCAGAGTTTGACGGAGAGTCTATACCGGTAAAGAATTGGTTTGCCAATTTTGAGCTAAATGCTGCGGCGTACGGTGTAAACATAAAACAGATGCTCGTGCCAAAATGACGAACACAGCAAAGTTGTTTTTGGATTCTACGTACGTACACGAATACTCAGAGATGCGTATGCTGCTGGAGACTTAGTTAAGCCGACAATATGTGTGCAGCGCGGATGTGCATGAGCAGATCCGCGATCGCAAGAAACGCAAGCAGGAATCTTTTCACAAATACCTATTGCAGATGAAACAGATTTCTTCACTTGGCAACATTGATGCACGCTCGGTTATCCGCTATGTTGTGGACGGCCTAAACATGAGGAGCGATTTCAGATACTCTCTCTACAGTTGCAAGTCCAACAAAGAGCTACAGGAGCAGTATGAGGTGTTCGACCGCGTGGTCGACAAGCGGTACAAGCAGAACGACGGAAAGTGGGCGTCGAACCAGAGGAAGCAGCACGATTTCAACGACAGGAAGAGTCACTGCTTCAATTGTGGGTCATCTCCGCAAGGATTGCAAGTCTGCCGTGAAATGCTTCAGTTGCAACAAAGAGGGGCACATGTCAAGAGATTGCCCTGGGTCAGTTGCTGGAGTCCAAGTCGTACGCTGTGCAAGTCGTATGAAAATGGTTAGCATCAATCGCGTGGAAGTGGAGTGTCTTGTAGATACGGGAGCCGATGTATCTATTCTGCGCAAGTACATCTTCAATAAAATACCAAATGTTATTTTGGAGAGATGTGCGTCCATGCTTCGTGGGCTGGGAAATAAGATTACGTGCCCAGTTGGCTACTTTTTGGCTGAGGTTGCAGTAGACCAGGAAATGACGCCACACAAGTTCGTCGTAGTTGAGGATGAGGACATCGAGTATGACGCGCTGCTTGGATTCGATTTCGTCTCGAAGTTTGACTTTTCGCTGTCGGCCGACGGATACAAGTTTTCTTCTCCGCTGGGGGAGAAAGCTTGTAAGGAACCAAACCAGATGAGTATTTATAACATAATTAATACAGATGATGAAATAGATGTTCCTTCGCAGTATGCTAAAGAATGTCTCAGCTGATCATGAACTACATAGCGGCGGATTCGGTAGCAGAAGTCCCAGTCAAGCTGCGAATCGTCCCGGATGGGGAAATCGTCCCATTTCGTCAATCCCCAAGTAGATTTGCGATTGCCGAAGAGAAGGATGTCCAAAAGCATGTCCAAAAGCTGCTGGAATCATTCGCCCATCTACATCTAACTTTGCCAGCCGTTTTGTACTGGTGATCAAAAAGGATGGCACACGGCGTATTTGCGTTGGTTTTCGCAAGCTGAACTCAATGGTGTTGAGAGACTGCTTTCCTGTTCCGGTTATCGACGACGTTCTGCAAAAGCTGCAAAAAGCGAGGTTTTTACTGCGATGGACTTGGAGAATGGTTTCTTCCACGTGGCTGTTGAGGAGGATAGCAAGAAATTTACAGCATTCATTACTAAACACGGATTGTACGAATTTAATAGAACCCCGTTTGGATTTCGGAACTCGCCAGCAGTTTTTATTCGCTACGTAAATTATGTATTCCAAGAGCTGATGAACAGGGATGTACTAGACTTGTACATGGATGACATAATAATTCACGCCGAAACTGCAGAGCAATGTTTGGAGAAGATGAAACTGGTAAAGTGGCGAAAATGTCACTTTTTGCAGAAGAAGATTTATTTTTTAGGCCACAACATTGAGGACGGAAACGTATGGCCTCGGCAAGAAAAGACAGATGCGGTCAGCAAATTTTCGGTGCCGAAAAACTTCAGAGCGGTTCAAGCGTTTTTAGGGCTGACTGGATTTTTCAGAAAATTCGTACTGAATTATTCGCAGATTGCACGCCCATTGACTGACCTGCTGCGAAAAGATGTTTTCTTTCGAATGGCCGAGCCGCAGATGAACGCATTCCAAAGTTTGAAGGACGCATTGACGAAAGAACCCGTTTTAAAGTTGTATATCAGAGGGGCCAAAACAGAGTTACACACGGATGCATCAAAAGATGGATTTGCAGCGGTCTTAATGCAGTGGTTCGACGGCAGACTCCATCCAGTACAATATTGGAGCAAGAAGTCATCAGAAGCTGAGTCCCGCCAGCACAGTTATATCCTTGAAGCAAAGGCCGTTTATCTAGCTATAAAGAAATTTAGACATTTCCTGCTGGGAACGCCATTTAAGCTGGTAACGGATTGCTCTGCATTTAAGCAAACCCTACAGAAGGCGGATGTGCCAAGAGCAGTCACGCAGTGGATGGTTTATCTACAGGATTTCGAGTTTGCAGTGGAACATCGCCCTGGATAACGGTTGAAGCATGTTGACTGTCTCAGTCGCTATCCCGACCGTGTGATGCTCGTATCCTCGGAGATCACAGCTCGGATCAAAGCCGCACAAGGAAAAGACGAGATGCTAAAGGCAATTATGGAAATTCTGACCAGCTATCCATATGAGGGCTACAAGATTAAAGCTGGACTTGTTTATAAGGAGGTGAAAGGCAACGACCTCCTCGTGATCCCGAAAGCGATGGAAAAAGAAGTTATTGTCGACGCCCACAGTGCAGGTAATTTTGCATTACAGAAAACTGTTCACGCTGTTCAACAATTGTATTGGATTCCTCTCTTAGAACAGAATGTTCAGCAGGTGGTGAACAACTGTGTGAGATGCATAATTTTCAACAAAAAACTTGGCAAGAAAGAAGGATTCTTAAGCTGTATTGATAATGGTGACCAACCCCTTCACGCTGCATGTTGATCATCTAGGCCCCATGGATGCCACTGGAAAACAGTATAAGTACATATTTGCGATGGTGGATTCATTCACAAAATTTATTTGGCTGTTCCCAATGAAAACTAAAAGCTGCGAGGAAACGTTGAAGAAGTTAAGGATTTGGTCAGAAATTTTTGGCAACCCTGTGCGGATAGTTTCGGACAGAGGCTCCGCTTTCACGGCCAACTCGTTTGCAGAACATATGAAGGAAAACGGAATCGAGCACGTTTGGAGCACAACCGGAGTTCCCCGTGGAAATGGTCAAGTTGAAAGTGTGAATCGCACAGTTTACTTAAATTTTGACGAACAACGGCAGCAACTGAGAAAAGATGCAAAGATTGAGATTCAACCCGCACAGGAATCATATAAAAAGAACTTTGACCTAAAGCGGAAACCGGAAGTCGACTATAAGGTGGGAGACCTAGTCGCTATACGCCACACACAGTTTGTTGCAGGGAAGAAGTTGGCGGGAGAATATATGGGACCGTACGAAGTTTCAAGTGTCAAGAGGAATGGCAGATACGAGGTTCGGAAGGCAGCAGACTTTGAAGGCCCATCTAACACGTTCACCAGTTGTGATTATATGAAGCTGTGGCGATATATCCAGGACAATGCGGATGATTGGTCATCTGGGACAGATGATTAGTCAGGAATGGCCGAATGTAAGACGGTTGAGTAAGATAACCAGCAGAATTAAAAGCAGAGCGACAAGAGAGGAGAGAAGCAGAGCAAGAGCAGAAAAAGTCGGACGAGTTCATTCGGGAAGTGACAGTCAGCCGAGAGAGTCGATATTCAGCAGCAGAGTGAAAAAATAGAAACCCGAACGATACTTTAAGAAAAGCCGAAACGCGGAAAATATCCTGCAATTATCATTGTTAACCATAATACTTAATATATCTCATTATAATAAACGTCAAGTGAGAGTATTTCTCATCTTACATACATATTTACAATTAGATTATATTTAATGAATCGTCAATATATATTTCATCATCGCTCGGATTATAGTCTCGAACTATTATAGTTAGAGAGCTGGTTGGATGTTGGTTATTAATATCCTCCATCTATTCACCATCGACCATCCGTTGAACGGGTTGTTCATAGGGTTTTCCGTTCCGAAAATTTCACGTTAGTCCGTCATCCAAGTTTGACGAACCTTGTACCCTATTCACACAGAGTGGGTCTGCGCTTCAGCAACCAAATTCCGCTTCAGCGACTTTTTTCCATAAGAAATACACTTGTTATAAATAAAAGGGGAAAAGTAGGTACAACTGGCATAAGTATTCCAGTGTTTTTATTAAGAATTTTATCGAGCTCACGTGATTTTTGTGTTAAACGTTTTGCGATATTTTTTGAAAAAGAAATGCATTTGAACTGCAATGGTGCCTGTTAACAAATTAGACGCCAGAAGTGTAACTGTTTAAATTGATTTTTATTTGTATTCACCGAACATTCTATATAATTTAGTACAATAAATTTCGATGCGCTGTGGTTGCGTTGGTAGCAAAAATGTGACTGACTGTAGCTGGGTATATTACTACAAGAATAGGCTGAATTAAGTCGTAAACACGTTACCGTAAGAGATGAATGGAAAAGTACTGACCGAGGCAATGCATTTGGCAAAGCTCTTGCATGTACATACGATTAAGCTGCGCTTCATGCGCGTGTATGTGTAAATAGATAACACAGGCGAGCGAGAGATAAAGTTTACAAGAATAAATGTATAGGGTGTCTGGTTCCCCAACATACCGCCCCCCCCTGAACGGCTGTTCAGCAAAGGGGCAAGATCGCCAATTTGGTAATTGGCCGCTTGAAGACTCCTTGGGCGGTTTTGACGGTAACAACTCGGACCTTGTCGTCTTGTCCGGCGTGTACCTCCTGGATACGTCCTAGAATCCATTTTGATGGAGGTAGATTTGGTTCCTTAAGCACTACCAGTGTGTCGACCTTCAAATTATCGTCTTCCAGTTGCCATTTGGTGCGCTCGTGCAGAGAGGTTAGGTACTCCATATGCCAGCGTTTCCAAAAGCCTTGGACCATTGCTTGTAGTTGAGTCCATCGTTCCAAGCGGTTGATAGGGACGTCTAGACGGGATGGCTCCGGTAAGGCAGTATAGGGAGTGCCAGTCAAAAAATGGGCCGGAGTAAGCGGATCCAAAGTAGAATCCCCTGATGAGCAAAGAGGGCGGGAATTAAGTAAGGCTTCAATCTGTATTGCAACTGTAGACAATTCCTCGAAGGTTAGGGCTGACGATCCCATTATTCTTTTCATATGTAGCTTGATGGACCGAACTCCGGCTTCCCATATTCCCCCGAAGTGTGGGGCAGAAGGCGGTATGAAGTGCCACAGGATTCCTTCGTTGGCGAAGAAGTTTGCTAAATTCTCATCCTTGCGTTGCTCCATGGCTAGCAGCCGCATTTCGTCGAGTACTCGTTTGCTGCCATGAAAGGTGGTACCGTTGTCTGAGTAGAGATCAGTTGGTTTAGATCGCCGAGCAATGAATCGTTGGAAAGCCGCAATAAAGGCCTTGGTTGTTAAATCGGTGACTGCTTCGATGTGGAGAGCCTTCGTTGTTAGACAAACGAATACTGCGAACCATGCCTTTCCGATCACTGGTGTGCGCCCAGTTGAACCTTTAATTGAAATTGGCCCGGCATAATCCAAGCCGGTATGTTGAAAGCAACGGCTGGCTTGAACCCGAGGTACAGGTAGCTCTCCCATGATCTGGCTACTTGTGCTCTTGCGTTGGAGAAAACAGCGTTTACATTGAAAGACAGTCTTTCGGACGATATTTCGTGCACCCAGGATCCAGTACTGTTGTCGAAGATTTGTGAACGTGGCGTCCACTCCAGTGTGAAGATTCGTCACATGAGAATGTCGTACCAGGAGCTCGGCGACTGGAGAACTCTTTGGAATTATAACCGGGTGCTTGGCGTTGTAGTTAAGGGTCGACCTCTCGATTCGTCCGCCAACTCGCATTAGTCCGTCCTTATCCAGAAATGGAGAAAACCGGATCAGCGGCGATTTTGCATGAAGCTGGCGTCCGTTTTCTAGCTGCGTATACTCTCTTTGAAAGGCCTTTCGTTGGATGTGACGAAGAAGTTGGTTTCGTGCTGCCTGCAGTTCCGTTGAAGTTAGGTACTCAGAATAAGGCCTGTGCTGCAAACGAAGACGATGAATAAAGCGATAACAATAGCTAGTTACCCTTATGAGCCGAGTCCAGGATGAGATCTTGTTGATGAGCAACTCGTCCATACTTTCGTCAGGAAAGCTATGTAGAGTTGTTGGCTTGGCTGGACGTTCCTCTGCTCTGGCCTCCAAATGTGTATCAACTCGGAACTTGCTAGTAGACAGAGGCCATTCGTATTGTGGCAAGGCCATCCAGGATGGACCTTTCCACCAAAGTTCGTGGTCAAGAAGCTTAGATGGGTGAAGTCCCCTGGATGCGCAGTCGGCAGGATTATCCTCGGAGCGGACATGGCTCCAGCAGCTACGTGGGTATTCGCTCAGTATCTAAGCCGTTCTGTTGCAGACGTATGTGTTCCAATTCCGTGGTGGTGCGGACAGCCAGTGTAGCACGATCTCCGAATCTGTCCAGCAGATCGTGTTGTTAACAGGAATAGTTAACGACGCTTTAACAATAGTGAGCAGCCGTGTCAGGAGTAGGGCAGCGTTCAATTCCAGGCGTGGAATTGAGACTGATTTTATTGGAGCCACACGTGTTTTGGCGGCTACGAGATTTATGTGGAACTTCCCATCCGATCCTACTCGACTATAAACAACAGCACCGTACGCGTGCATGGATGCGTCTGCGAATCCGTGCAGTTGGATGTGTTGGTAGGGTGCAGCAATATACCGAGGTACTTGGCATTTTGTCAGCGACGAGAAATCCTCTACTAATGCCCTCCAGCGTGCATTCAGGGCTTCAGGAATAGGTTTGTCCCAGTGTATTACAGCGGTCCAACTTTCTTGGAAGATGAGCTTGAGAAGCACGGTGGTAGGCGCTGCAATCCCGAGTGGGTCATAGATCTTGGAAAGTTGCGATAATAGTTCTCGTTTCGTGGGGACAATGCTGAGATCGAATTCTGTAGGTTTGACGAACATTACATCACGACCTGGATTCCACTGAATTCCAAGGACCTTGACGGGCGATTCCATGGGTGAACCTTTGGTGAGCTGTATTGGGTCATAACATCGATCCTCTTCAGGTAATGATTGCAGAAGGTTCCAGCAGTTAGAGCTCCATTTCCGCAGTTTGAACTTCGCTTTTCCTAAGAGTCCAATCAGCTCCGTCTTTAGAACCAGAAGATCTTCTACCGAATCGCATCCAGTTGGGATATCGTCCACATAAGCATCTTGTGATAATGCTTGTGATGCGGCCGGGTACTCGAGGCGATGATCGTCAGCTAGTTGCTTCAAAACTCGAACGGCCAGAAATGGAGAGGGCGCTAGGCCGTACGTGACTGTTAACAGGCGAAAATGAAGCATAGGTTCATTCTCATTTTTGCGCCACACAATACGTTGAAAATTGGTGTGACGCCTAGAAACTTGAATCCCTCTAAACATCTTTTCAATATCTGCGCATAGAACATATCGGTGCTGCCGGAAACGTAGGCAAACCCCGAGCAAGTCCCGCTGAATCGGTGGTCCAATATGAAGTCTGTCGTTTAAGGAGATTCCAGAACTGTCTTTTCCAGATCCATCGAAGACCACCCGACATTTGGTCGTCAGGCTATCCTGCTTGATGACAGCGTGATGCGGTAGATAAACGCAAGTGTCAGGGTCGTCCATTACTTGGGCTGATGTCAGTTGTTCCATATGACCGCGTTGCAAGTAGTCATCCAAAAACTCCTCGTATTGTTTTTTGAGTTCCGGATGTCGACGAAACCGTCGCTCCAATGAGACTAGGCGGTTGGTGGCCTGGGGAAGAGTTGATTCGATAGGCGGGGCTCCGTCCTTGAAGGGATACTCGACGATATAGACCCCGTCTTCGGAGCGCGTGTGAGTGTTTGCGAAATGACTCTCTGTGGGATCACTGGAGTCCAAGAGAGATTGGTTAGGTTGCACATTGTCCATTTCCATGAACGATCGAACCATCGTGTCGAGATCCGCGTGATGGGTCACGGCCGGAGTGATGTGGTCGTCGCAGGCAGTGTACGAGCCTGCAATAATCCAACCAAAAATTGTATTGAGAGCGATGGGATAGTTCTTACCAAAATATTTTCTTTCTCCGGTATATAGAGACCATAGTTGATCAGATCCCACGATGACATCTATAGATCCAGGAGTGCAGAACGTCGGATCTGCTAAGGGAAGTGCTGAGATTTCCTTCCAGGTTGAAGATGATGTGTCAATAGTTTGCGCTGGAAGCGATGACGTCAGCGAGGACAAAATGAAGGAGTCCATCTCGATGATATGATCCGAATGCCGAGAGCGCAGCTTAAAGTGTGCGCGCCCTCGAGTATGACCGGCGTTGTTTGCGGCCAGACCAAGAATTGAAACTCGTGCATGCGTTCGATGCACGCCAATCCGCTGAACAAATGATTCCGATGCCAAAGTAATGGTGGATCCCGTGTCTAAGAGCATTCTGCATTTTGTTGTATTTCCCCAAGCGTCGTCGACGTCTGCGAGAATGGTTGGCAATAGGGTTTGCGAACCTGCATATTTTCCAGGGTACGATGAGTGTAATTGTTCCCCACAGGAGGAACGCTGCCCGATGGTGTCTCTTCGTGAGTGCGAAGTTTATTGTTTGTGCTGAATGATCTATCTCGGGGGGTTGAGGACAGATTGCCAGTGTTTACGCTAGGTGACTCATTAGGCTCTCCAGGTCGAAAAGGCTGCGGTGTGTCGTGGACCAATGTATGATGTTTGCGGCGGCAGACCCGGCATGTGTGTTTCGATGTGCAATTGCCGACCATGCGTGAAGCGCTGAGGCAGTTAAAACAGAGCTTTCTGGTTTTCAGGAATTCTCGGCGAGCTGCGATGTCCAGGGTTAGAAATTGGTCACACCTGTACAGTTGATGAGCCTGCTGGCAATATAAACACTTGTTGTCGTCGCGTCTCTGGTGGGCGTCAGCATGATGAGTAGCATCCGATCGTCGAGCTTGAGGCGCGCGACCGAGTTGGCAGGCTTCAAAGGTGTCACAGTGAGATGTGAGAAAGGTTAGAAATTGCTCGATGGTCACACTGGAATTTTCAGATTCTGCGCGCTGGGCCCATGACTGCCGAGTTTCAGGATCTAACTTTGATAATAATATAAATATTAACCAGGGATCTCGTTCATCGCACTGAAGTGCTCTTAACCCACGAATAACTTCATCTGCGCCGTCCACCAATTTACGCACAGTGCTGATGCTACTGGTTGTGGCACTAGGTAGCGTTAGAAAACTGTTCAGAAATGATCGGATAATAAGCGGTTTTTTGTTGTACCGCTTTTCCAACTTGTCCCAGGCTTCACTGTAGTTTTCATTGGTCACGGGAATATGTTTCACTAAAGCGAGTGCCTCGCCAGACAGGTATGATTTCAAATAGTGAAATCTTTGGCACTCAGTGAAATTCGTATTTGATGCAATCGATGCCGTGAACATGTCCGAAAAATGTTTCCAATCCTCATAATTTCCTGAAAAGGTTGGGAGCTTGATTCGCTCGAACTGAAAGTCCACATGGCTTCTGCTAGTAGTGTTGAATGATTGATCGGAAACAAGAAGAGTATTGTTAGCGACTTCAGCCTTTAAATCTTCAAGCGTATTACTGAGAATAGCATATGTAGCGTAGTGTTTTTCCTCGTATATATCAACGTCTTCAGCAGGGTCTTCCCAACCCTCTTCAGACTCGTAGGCGTACAAATCCTCCGTAAGTCGCACAAACCGCAAATAGTTGTCCTGTAGCTGGGCCAATCGCGCGACTAATGTCGGGATTGACTGAATATCTTCCACAAATTTCGTGGCATTGTTATGCGCACGAGTGATTTGGCTTTTGCAAAAGCCCCGCTGTTGAATCACACTCCGCATGACGATTGAGGTTTAGAGGACGGTTCTATACGATGCAGATATCTATAGATCACCGTTGACAAGTACTAATTTTAATTAAATGTCCCGAAAACAAACGCTTTCCTGGCTATCCGGCTCGAAGGACCAGTAATTTTATGTTAACAAATTAGACGCCAGAAGTGTAACTGTTTAAATTGATTTTTATTTGTATTCACCGAACATTCTATATAATTTAGTACAATAAATTTCGATGCGCTGTGGTTGCGATGGTAGCAAAAATGTGACTGACTGTAGCTGGGTATATTACTACAAGAATAGGCTGAATTAAGTCGTAAACACGTTACCGTAAGAGATGAATGGAAAAGTACTGACCGAGGCAATGCATTTGGCAAAGCTCTTGCATGTACATACGATTAAGCTGCGCTTCATGCGCGTGTATGTGTAAATAGATAACACAGGCGAGCGAGAGATAAAGTTTACAAGAATAAATGTATAGGGTGTCTGGTTCCCCAACAGTGCCCTTACAAGGAAATTCTTGTTGGTGCAGACCCAAGGAGCCTTCCAACGGCTTAGAATCCAGCAATTGATCTTATCATGAAACGAAGTATTAATATGCTCTTTTTTTAAGAAATTGACCAACCTCCAGCTTATGTCCTTCTTGGCAAGACCTGTTTAATCTAAAGAAAAAACTAGTTAAAGCCGAGGAAGGTGTTATAAATACTTAAAAGCTCAAATTGGTTCTAACTTGCGAAAATTCGTATGGCGTCACTGATGGCCCAATAATACATATTTAATTTTTCCTAGTGAAAATCTCATCATCAGCATTGCACATGCTAGCGTTCACACTGTATTAGGCTTGGCGTTTTATTTTTTTCCGAACAACTTTATTTATTTATTTTTTATTTATTTCGCCAACAGTTGGTACCTTAACTGGCTACTTGTCTATTACTAAACTAAATACTAAGGGACGAAAAGTAATTGTAAAGGGTTTTCTTAATTAATTCCCTGAGGGAGCATGGGTCCAGCCGCATGTGAGATGGAAGTTTGTTCCAGTAGAACAAGGCTCTACACAGAGGCTCATTAAAAGCATAGTTAGCTCTATAGGCCGGAATAAAAAAAGGTTCAAATGACCTTAAAGACCTACCATGTACGGAAAAGCATATGCTACTCAGCAATGCAGGGCAGTCTATTTTGGAGGACAGCAGGTCACAAATAAAAACTAGTGCGCTAGTTGTTCTACGATCTTGATCTGTGATCTAGGAATTTTTTTGAATACGCTCAATACGGTTGATGTGTGTAGTACCAGTAAGACTCTAGACAAACGAAGCATATTCCAATCTGGACCTAATGAACGAAGAAAATAGGCTTAGTTTCGTGTACGGATCTTTAAAATGCGTGGAATTTCGTTTTACAAAACCATACATAGCGTATGCCCTTGGAATTATGTAATTTATGTGATCAATGAAAGTAAATTTGGTATCAAACATAACTCCTAGGTCCAGTGGTTCATTTCTTAAGGAAAGAACATGGAAACTAAAGGAATACGAGCTAAGGACATTAATTAATCGTTTGCTGTACCTAACGTAGAAACATTTTGACACGTTCAGAGGCAACTTGTTACGAGAACACCAATTTCCCACCCTTTCAAGGTCATTTTGAAGAAGTTCGCTATCGGAGATTGAATTCACAGACCTAAATATTTTAATATCGTCCGCAAACAACAGGAATTCAGAATTTGTTATGCAATAGCTTAAATCATTAATGAAGATGATGAATAGAAACGGACCCAATGCACTTCCCTGAGGAAGGCCAGAAGTAGCCACATACGGGTTTGAGAAAACACCATTGTACTCTACTCTATAAATCCGCCCATCTAAATAAGATTTAAACCAATTTAATAATGATGAATGAAATCCCAATTTATGCAATTTTGCCAATAGAGCATTATGAGAGACTTTGTCAAATGCTTTGGCGAAGTCGGTGTAGACTACATCAACTTGATGATGACTGATGAACGAGTGGATGCAAAAAAGATTAAACGTAGCTAAGTTAGTGGTAGTTGACCTTCCAGGCATAAAACCATGTTGGTTAGGACTGATGATCCGACCAGCAAGAAAAGTTAGCTGCTTAGCTACAATTCGTTCAAACATTTTTGAGACATTACTTAGCTTTGCAATTGGCCTATAATTTGAAACAATATTTTTGTTACCAGACTTGAATATAGGAAAAACTGTGGCAAGTTTCCATCTAGGCGCAAATACGCCAGTGAAAAGAGACTTGTTGAATATCATTTTTAGGGGCTCACAAAGAACACCTATACAGTTTTTCAAAATAAATGGAGAAAGGCCATCGCAGTCTAATTTTCCTGAGTCGTTAAAACTCTCAGCCGCCATATGACAGTCCAAATCAGTAACATCTAAGCACCCAATATTTAGCATCGTGTCAATGGCACTGAGTGAATCATCGTCACTCCACAGCGAGCTCGGTTCAAAGTTAGATGCAAAGTACTTAGCAATTACATTAGCGACCCCAATATCTGAAGAAGCTGAAAGACTTTCATATGACATATGGTGTTACGTACGCCCTCCACATAGAAAGATTCACATAGAGAAACAACGACGAATCTTTAGCCAGGGGGAGGGGTGCATGTGAATAACCAGACTCATACTGGTAAAGGCAGAAGAAAAAGCAATTCGGCAATTCTCGGGTGTCGCGTGACCAGAACAACGGCCACTATCGACCTATTGGTAACCATACTCCGGTAGCTGGCAAAGGGCAACAGCCGGCCGTTGACTACCAACATAGCAGATATCAAGAAACAGTAATTCTAGGTGGGAACACCTAGTTTATCCGATCCGTACCCGCAGCCAAGTAAAAGCTCTAGTCTGGTATAAAAGACCTTAGAAAAATAGAGAAAGGGAGAGAATCCATTTGGGTGTCTTGCTGACGGAAGCCGGCAGCTTCGAGGGAAGGCGACTTTCCCTGGGGCAGTCGTCCATGGAGTCTTCTGCCACCAAGACCAGCCACCATATCCAACAGTCCTTGAGGAGAACACAATTGCAGCTCGAAATAATCTTGTGCCGAACCAGCGCCGCTATTGTCATCAAAGAACGTGGAGAAGATCAACAATAAGGACGACATCCGACATACTGCGATGTTTGTGGACGCAGTATCCGTGCTCCTGAAATTTGTTCAGCTGTAGGAACCATCCGTTCAGAGCGTAGCGACCAATAGCATACGTCGGAGAAATTAGTGATGCAATATAAATGTGTTAATCGAGCCAACCAAAGCTAAAGTGAACTCATGCATAACCAAGGACCAATATCCTCAAATAATACAATTGGATAACAAGTGAAAATCAAGCATTCAAACATGCACTGAAATATATTTAAACCAACCGAATCAATAGACAAAGTGCGAATCATGATAAACAATTAGAGAGGACAAATCTCTGCACCAGCCGTTGAAGAAGTCGCATGCCTGTGGCATAATATATATATATTTTGCGTTTAAGTGAATTGGTATACTTAAGAACAGCCGTATTTTGGTACACGTATTTTTATATATATATATCCAATATAATATTTTCCCAAAGCCCAGGATCCCGAGCGTCGAGATCTCATCGCCCAGGATTTAAAGAGGGGGTATAAACATACATATATAAATATTCGTGCAGTATCCTACAGTTTTATAGACTACTAAAAACTTTTTCAGCGGCGAGTACCAGGCTTGTTGTTATATGATAATTGCAAGGGCCCTCTGAGCGACGTTTGTAGTCGTAAATAGTCAGTATTTTGCTGAGTGCACCTTCATAGGTGATAAATTCGATACTCTCCGCTAACAGAATAATTGTCAATTAAATTAGATATATCAACAGACGCAGATATATATTACCTAATAAATTTATAATGTGAAAAAGAATTGGAAACCATGGTGTGCTAGAACTCTAACAAAGGGGGTGTGCTGACGCGAGGAGTGAAGTAGGTCAAGAACAATGACATAACTTTCGACGGACAACCTTGACAATAGGGGATCGTATTGCGCGGCCCGCGACGATCCATTGGCACACGAATGTGTGAAGGGGAGGGAATATGGCCAAAACACAGCCCGATCGTATTGCGATCAAGCGACAGCTAAGCTTGTTGGGCAGTGTGGACTGATGACTGACGAACCTAATGACTAATAGTATTTTCCAGGCACTTTTAATATTTATTCTCGTTATGTTGGAGAGGAGAGAGGCTTACCAAGATCCCACGACCCGAATACGACGTAGCTTATGCCCGCAAATGGTGCCTAAACATCGGACGCCTCTCCCTCGGCCCAAGTCCTTGTCAGGACTCGGGCACTTATATGCCCACGTAACAGAATTGGCGCCCAACGGTAGGACATTTCATATTCCTTAAGGAATTTTACCAGGGTCAACCATCTCGATGCCTGCGGCATCGGAGTGGATGCACCTAAGTATGGCAAAGCTTTCATCCTTTTTGCCATAGGTAATTTGACTGTTTTATAGAGCAGGGAGATTAAATAATTTTAAATGTACGCGTACTTATTTATTTGTCGAGCTAGTAACTGTAAAGTCCCCAACTTCTGTGACTGTCAGTGTTGAGCGGCCGCTCAATCAGAACTTTGTCGCAGAATAGAGGCCTGACTTTGAAATGTTTTTAACCTTAAAAATTCTCTGTTTTGTTCATGGACAAATTTACCAGAACTTCCTTAAATCAAGAACTATGAGTTATCCTTTTTTATAATACTATACCTATAACTAAGTGTCGACGACTACTTGTTAAAATTAACGTAAATACAATTTATAGGTGCTTTCTGGCCGACGCCACACGACGTACTACGCATTTGCTCGGTCGTTTGAATTGGTTCGAGTCCAGAAAGAGCAGGAGCGCAAGCATTACGGTAACGCATTTAGCAGTTGCGGTGCGGGTCTACTTTCGTTTGTCGATCCAGGACAGAATGGGGGTGGGGGAACTGACAGGAAACGCAAAGCCGACGCCCTACAACGTACTAGGCATTGGACCGGTCGTTTGCTTGGTTCGAGTCTTTGCTGTTTCCCTTGACATATTTGGGCGGTGGACGATTTTTAGTTTCTCTGGCCGACGCCCCACAACGTATTAGGCTAGTTGGTCAGGTCGTTTGCTTGGTTCGAGTCCAGAGAAATAGGAGACGGTTGTGGAGCCCGAGAATGATCGGTCAAATATCTTGTTTTCCGACGACTGGCGGGAGGGGGTTTTTGGACAGATTCCTTATCTAAACACAGCCATTCCGTTTGGAACATTTGAGCTGAATAGAAGGGGAAAGTAAGGGCATGATAGCTTAGCGGAACCGCGTTGTGTAGAAGCGGCTAACACCCCTAGTTAGGGAAATTTATTTTATTTTTGTTTGGGGCTTACATATCGGACGGTTCTTGACCGAAGAGAAACTTGAGAAGCAGAGGGAAGCACCCCCAGGTTATAAACATTTTTATTGTCGATTTATTCAGCATTTACGTCGCTGACCGGGTATTTTGAAAAGAATCACGTAAAGCTTTTATACCAATCTTATAAATGAAGGGGGCCAAGAAGAAGGGCTTATTCCAACCCAGCACCGGAAGAGTGACCCGAGCAACAACGCGCGGTGAAAACCACCGACCCCGCAGTGCGAGCGCTCCAAGGCTAGGAGATTCACCTGAAAGAAAGCCGTGGGAGCGCGCACAGGATCAGCCAGGACAGGATCTACCTGTCTGGTATCTGTCGGGTATCTACCCTGTCTGAAGAAAACAACCTGGACCAATATTCTGAAATGGAAGGAGCCGCCGGAGGGGAGAATCTACCCCTAGGACTGCCGAAAGGAAGATCAAGTATGCTTCCCATATTTCAGAGGCCCGAAGAGGACAACTTAGAGGCTGCCGAGCGACGTGAACAAAGATTGATGGAGCTCTTGAGGCAAAGCAACGAAATGCAGCGTGGGATGAGTGCCCAGATAGAAGCGCTGAAAGCACAGATAACAGAATTGCAGTCTCCGACCGCCAGGAGACCCGAACAGAAGGGACTGCCTTCGCCGTCCCGAATCCAACGGACAGCTTTTTGAGATACCAAGAGACCCCGCCTCTGGAACCGGTAACACAGGACATGCTCAATAGCCAGATGCACCGGTTAAGAACACCCAGGCGGATGGACACTCCATCACACAGGCAATTTAGAACAAACGAGAGGGAGTCGAGTCACCAACTGCATCCAGAGATCGATCGGAACTCATCATTCCAAGGACCGCGACCAAAAGATGTCAGATTAGACAGATGGAACCTAAAGTTCGATGGAAGCGGACGCGTCATGACAGTTGAGAGTTTCCTATTCCGCGTGGACCGATTGCAAGAATTGTATGACCTCAGCCGTCAACAAGTCTTTCGTGAACTCCATCTTCTGCTGGCATGTGCAGCCACGAAATGGTATTGGCAGCTAATGGAGGACAAGGCAGAAGATTACGACTTTGACTACTATTCGTTGACACAGGAGATGGAACGAGCGTTTTGCACTACCGGAAGTGACCTTATGAAAGTCAATGAACTAATAGAACGCAAGCAAGGACAGCACGAAACCTTCAGCGATTATGTCTCCGATATGCACAACTTGCATTTCAAAATAAAGCATAAAATCGATGAAGATGAATTTGTTGAGCTTTTGAAAGACAACATGATCTCCCGGATGGGCGGCTTGTTGTTAACATCGCCATTAACTTCGTTAGCGGAGTTCAAAAAGGAGGGTCTCCGTGTGGATCGCTGGTTTAAAAATACTGCGAAAAACATGCCCAGCACTACAAAGCTTTTCTAGTAGTACAAAAGTTCTTACACCTTATAAACACATAAATCAAACCATTTCTAATAAATATGCTTTAATCGATCGTCAGTTGGATCAAAAGAGGAAACATTAAAACACAGATTCCATGCACCAAGTTTAAGAAAGATAATAATGTACAGAATAACCTTTAACATAAAGCAACAGCAGTGAAGATATCAGCCCGGACAGCTCAGCCGATAAAACATGAGACTCTTGATCACAGGAGTGGGTCGAAGCCACACGTGAATGGGCGCCTAAAAAGGAGAAGAAACACGGAACAGACAACGATGGTCGTACGCAGATTCCTTTTGCGAAGTCATTCCATGCGGTCCGCATCGATCACTTCGAGCCTGTTATGTACGCCCTCCACATAGAAAGATTTACATAGAGAAACAACGACGAATCTTTAGCCAGGGGGAGGGGTGCATGTGACTAACCAGACTCATACTGGTAAAGGCAGAACAAAAAGCAATTCGGCAATTCTCGGGTGTCGCGTGACCAGAACAACGGCCACTATCGACCTATTGGTAACCATACTCCGGTAGCTGGCAAAGGGCAACAGCCGGCCGTTGACTACCAACATAGCAGATATCAAGAAACAGTAATTCTAGGTGGGAACACCTAGTTTATCCGATCCGTACCCGCAGCCAAGTAAAAGCTCTAGTCTGGTATAAAAGACCTTAGACAAATAGAGAAAGGGAGAGAATCCATTTGGGTGTCTTGCTGACGGAAGCCGGCAGCTTCGAGGGAAGGCGACTTTCCCTGGGGCAGTCGTCCATGGAGTCTTCTGCCACCAGGACCAGCCACCATATCCAACAGTCCTTGAGGAGAACACAATTGCAGCTCGAAATAATCTTGTGTCGAACCAGCGCCGCTATTGCCATCAAAGAACGTGGAGAAGATCAACAATAAGGACGACATCCGACATATTGCGATGTTTGTGGACGCAGTATCCGTGATCTCCATGCTCCTGAAATTTGTTCAGCTGTAGGAACCATCCGTTCAGAGCGTAGCGACCAATAGCATACGTCGGAGAAAGTAGTGATGCAATATAAATGTGTTAATCGAGCCAACCAAAGCTAAAGTGAACTCATGCATAACCAATGACCAATATCCTCAAATAATACAATTGGATAACAAGTGAAAATCAAGCATTCAAACATGCACTGAAATATATTTAAACCAACCGAATCAATAGACAAAGTGCGAATCATGATAAACAATTAGAGAGGACAAATCTCTCCACCAGCCGTTGAAGAAGTCGCATGCCTGTGGCATAATATATATATATTTTGCGTTTAAGTGAATTGGTATACTTAAGAACAGCCGTATTTTGGTACACGTATTTTTATATATATATATCCAATATAATATTTTCCCAAAGCCCAGGATCCGGAGCGTCGAGATCTCATCGCCCAGGATTTAAAGAGGGGGTATAAACATACATATATAAATATTCGTGCAGTATCCTACAGTTTTATAGACTACTAAAAACTTTTTCAGCGGCGAGTACCAGGCTTGTTGTTATATGATAATTGCAAGGGCCCTCTGAGCGACGTTTGTAGTCGTAAATAGTCAGTATTTTGCTGAGTGCACCTTCATAGGTGATAAATTCGATACTCTCCGCTAACAGAATAATTGTCAATTAAATTAGATAAATCAACAGACGCAGATATATATTACCTAATAAATTTATAATGTGAAAAAGAATTGGAAACCATGGTGTGCTAGAACTCTAACAAAGGGGGTGTGCTGACGCGAGGAGTGAAGTAGGTCAAGAACAATGACATAACTTTCGACGGACAACCTTGACAATAGGGGATCGTATTGCGCGGCCCGCGACGATCCATTGGCACACGAATGTGTGAAGGGGAGGGAATATGGCCAAAACACAGCCCGATCGTATTGCGATCAAGCGACAGCTAAGCTTGTTGGGCAGTGTGGACTGATGACTGACGAACCTAATGACTAATAGTATTTTCCAGGCACTTTTAATATTTATTCTCGTTATGTTGGAGAGGAGAGAGGCTTACCAAGATCCCACGACCCGAATACGACGTAGCTTATGCCGGCAAATGGTGCCTAAACATCGGACGCCTCTCCCTCGGCCCAAGTCCTTGTCAGGACTCGGGCACTAATATGCCCACGTAACAATGGGAAGGAAAGTAGGAGGTTGTTCGATTAGAATTGACAAAGTGCCAGAATGCTTTAGGATTGGTAGTTAGTTTACACTCTATATCAGCAATATATTGGCTGTATAAGAATTTATTGAGGAACTCAAACTCACGCTTATGTTGTTTGTACCGATCAGAGTCAGCAGCATCACCGCTTTCTATGTAGCGCTTATAGAATTTATTTCGGAGATTTTTGTCTTTTTTAGTCCTTTTGTGTACCATGGTAGTCTATAAGAACTTTGAACTCTAGTTTTATCGTATCTGCCTATAATAGTAGAGAGAAAAGGTATAAAAACTTCGTAGGTTGTATTCACATCCGCATGCGAGAGGACTTCCGCCCATCTGATATTAGAAATATCACTACGGATAGAATCTAAACTGCTAGAATTAATATAGGTAAGAGGCAAGCGAGAATTATTTGGTGAGAAAATATATCAGGTAATTAAGATTAATAGGGGCTTGTGATGAGCATCACACGCAGCTAGAGGATTATCGCTGCCACATAAAGTAAGGCATAAATCAGGGTGTACAAAAATTAGATCTAGAAGCTTATTTAAGTTATTAAATACATGGTAATCTGGACTAATCCCATACTAAGAAGCTCATCGATGACTATGATTTCGTGGGGAAGGTGCAAATTACTGGGAACTATTGCTGAAGACTCAAGATCATGAGCCCACACGAGCGAAGATAGGTTGAAGTCGCCCAAAACACATATATATTGGCCATCTTCCAGCTCCTGGTATAGGTGGGCAATGTTGTCCACATGCGCTTTATATAAATCAAAACTGCTGCTTGGGGGTATGTATGGTACTGTAATATGTTTAAACGTGTAGGATTTTCCATAAAGCCCAAATAATATAAGTCCAATTCATTTAGGTTTGATATCCATTTGGATGATTTTTGTTTGTATTGTATTCGGAGCAGAGCAGCCGTTGTTGCCGCTCTGAGCTCAAAAGAGTTTCTTCACCAACTTAATTTACTTAGGAGCTAAGGAGGTCTAAGTCTCATAGCGGCGCTGCCAACAGCGGCAGCGGAGAGACGCCTATATATTCTTAAGTATATAGCTATGCTCACTTAGTCTGGAGCGCGGAGTTATATGTATGTACTTGACTTTGGCTGAGCGGCTGGCGTGTGCAAGAGAATGCTGACACTTGCACTTTCTGTATACGCCGCCGATCGACTCATGTTTCGCCCACTTTAGGGTTTTGACCGAGCCTTTGTTTATGTAAACACTGCAACAAAGTGTTACAGTGTGTTTAATTCAAGTACTCTTGGTACAGTAGATATTCAATATAAGTGCATACTACATCTCCCTCCTTTTGAAAAATAACGTAATATAATGGAGTTATTTTTTTTGAGCAAACTTTGAGAAAATTGATATTATTTATAGCAATAAGATTAAAATTATTTTTTGTTTTTAATTTGTTTTTCTATTTTTTTTTTGTGTTTAATTATTTTAGATATGGTTATTTTATATGCTCTTATATTATGTATGGTCATAAGTGATATATTTATGGTATACAAATTGATTATGAAATAAAGAGTTTTAATCTATCTTTATGTACTATTTGTTTTTTATTTGTATTATTTATTATAGTTATGTTATCTCTATCTCCTATTTGTTCTACCCTATAAGGACCTGTATATTTCGAATCTAACTTATGTCCTGTTTCATTTTTCAATAAAACCTGATCTCCTATTTTTAAATCGAAATCTAAACTAGTTTTGTCGTAACTAATTTTCTGTTTTAACTTATGAGATTCTAGCATTAGTCTAGCTCTCTTAATTGCCTGTTCTAATCTAAATTTGGATTCCTTAGCATAATCTTCTATATTATAAAGGGGTTTTATTTTATCTATGCTATTAAAATGTTTTGGTAGATTTGAAGTTTTACCAAAAACTAGCTCATATGGACAATAGTCATGTGCCATAGATGGAGTTGTATTAAAACAAGAGACGAAGTATCGTAGCCATACATCCCAATCTGTTTTGTCAACTGAGATGTATGAACGAATGAACTCATTGAGTGTTCTGTGGCTTTGCTCCACGGTACCTACAGTCTGGTGGTGGTGTGCAGTTGAAGTTATGTTTTTAATATGTAAGTATTTACATAGATCTTCAATAATTGAATTTTTATATTCTGTTCCCATGTTCGTAATGAACGTTTTCATTGGACCGTACTTCATTGGACCGTACTTCAAATATAGCGTTTGCTACTGTATTTGCACTTTTATTTGGTATAGGTATAGCTACTAGGTATTTAGTTAAATCGCAGATGAGTGTTACTGCGTATTCGTTTCCATTATTAGATTTTGGAAGTGGACCAATAGTATCTACAATTACTATATCAAAAGCTCTTTGTGGAGTTTCGGTTATAGTTAGTGGGGTCTTAGTATGTTTAGTCGTTTCCGACTTTTGGCATTTAGGACATTTCTTTATGTACTCTTTTATGTCTTCGGACATATTTTTCCAGTAATAGTGTCTCTGGACCTTGGCCAAGGTTCTTGTAATGCCTGTATGACCACCTTGCATTGGATCATGATGGAATGTAGACAATATAGCTTCTTTTTCTTTATAATTTTTGATTACGGACACCTGGTTGAGTAGCGCTACTCTCAATGATTTCAATATATTATTGCCCATCATTTTAAAATTATCAATTTAAACATGTTCAAAGATATTTTCCCACGGTGCCACTTTGAGTTGGCTGACTTTGTGAATACCGGCCTGCTTTTCAAGTCCTTGAAAGAATTGACATAAGTCAATGGTTCCATTTTTATACAAATCGCTAACATCATATCTTGCTGTAATTTTCTTTCCGTGCTTAAATAAACACATTTTATTATTTACATGCAAGGTCACTACTTTACGTACTTCATCGTTATTAATGACTTCATATACGTTGGGCTTTGAAGCTTTTTCTATAGATTGCTTATGCAATTCTATTTGACCTTTTCCTGCGCAGGATTTTTGTCTACTTTGGTTTCTGGTAGTGACTTTCAGAATTGTATTGCTTGTTTGTATATTTTTTAAGCCTGTGATGGTTATTCTAGAGAGCGCATCGGCTACATAGTTATCTTTACCTTTTAGATACTCTACCGTCAAATTATATTCCTCCAATTCAAGTCTTATTCGTGTTAGTTTGGAACTGGGATTTAACATTGAAAATAAATAGGTAAGTGCTCTATGGTCTGTTTTGACAGTGAAGTGTCCACCATAAATATATGGTCTGAAGTGTGTTATTGCCCAATGAATGGATGCTAATTCTTGTTCTGTAGTGCTCTTGTTGCCACTGGAAGCTGTAGTCTTTTTTTGTTTTGAGTTAGGACTGCTCCACAAGCGTTTTTGCTAGCATCTGTGATTATGCAAAATTCTTTGCTGAAATCTGGGTATTGCAACAGAGTGGGATTTATTAATGCTGATTTAAGATGTTCGAAGGCGTTTTGACATTGTGTTGTCCATTCGAATTTTACATCTTTCTTACATAATCTTCTTATGTGACGGGAGTATTCAGCAAAATTTTTTATAAAACGTCTGTAATAATTGCAAAATGCAATGAATCTTCTAGCGCTGTCCGCATCATGTGGGACTGGATAATTTTGAATTACGTCGTATTTTTTGTCGTCGGGCAAGATTCCTTTATCTGTGCATTTATGTCCTAAGAAAGTGACTTCATGCATGAAAAATGAACATTTTTCAGGATGTAACTTCAAGTTGTGTTTCCCACATTTCTCGAAAACATCAGTTAAGTTCTTGAGCATATGTTTTTCGGAACAACATATGACTATTAAGTCATCCATATAAAGAAATGCTTGCGAAGGTTCTAATCCAGAGAAAGCTATAGTCATCATTTTTTGAAAAGAGTTTGGCGCTATTTTTAAACCGAATGGTAGTCGCGTGAAGCGATACGAACCATTGTTTGTTGATAAAGATGTTATATCCCGTGAACTTCTTTCCAGTTCAATTTGATGAAAACCTGACATTAAGTCAATGCATGAGAAATCGATTCTAGGGAGTGGAAATTTATCAGACAAGAGTTTTTTATTAATTTGACGATAGTCAATTACTAATCGCCATTTTTTATTTTCCGAATTTGGAAGTGACTTTTTTGGTACGAACAAAAGTGGGCTATTATAAGGTGATACAGAGGGTTCCACTATTTCACCATTAATGAGTTTTTGGACTTGTTTTTGAATTTTGTCTTGTTGACTATGAGGATTTCTATAATTTTTTATATATACGGGTTCATCATCAATTAATCTCAGCCTTTGTTTATAAAAATTATTGGTAGTGATCGATTCGGTTTCTAGTCCGAATACATCACTGTACTAGGTGCATAACACTGTAAGTTGTTCATTGAATTGAGGCGGGAAGTTTTTTGCAAGTTGGGATAATACAATTTTTTGTCTGTCTTCTAAGTCCGTTTTTACTATTTCGTAGTTCTAAAGTGGTTCATGATGAATGTTTTTGATATAGACAATTTAATCTGTGTTTGTAGTATTTATATATGCATTTTGGACTGTTGCTATGGTATTTGCGATGTAGATACCATGCTGAATTTCTTGATTCGGAATAAGTACACTGTCTTCTTCTGAATTTATTTCGATTTTTCGGACGACTTGGGATCTTGCTGGCAGAATCAGGGAGTTGTTGCGATGGCCTTTCTCCATTTATTTTGAAAAACTGTATAGGTGTTCTTTGTGAGCCCCTAAAAATGATATTCAACAAGTCTCTTTTCACTGGCGTATTTGCGCCTAGATGGAAACTTGCCACAGTTTCTCCTATATTCAAGTCTGGTAACAAAAATATTGTTTCAAATTATAGGCCAATTGCAAAGCTAAGTAATGTCTCAAAAATGTTTGAACGAATTGTAGCTAAGCAGCTAACTTTTCTTGCTGGTCGGATCATCAGTCCTAACCAACATGGTTTTATGCCTGGAAGGTCAACTACCACTAACTTAGCTACGTTTAATCTTTTTTGCATCCACTCGTTCATCAGTCATCATCAAGTTGATGTAGTCTACACCGACTTCGCCAAAGCATTTGACAAAGTCTCCCATAATGCTCTATTGGCAAAATTGCATAAATTGGGATTTCATTCATCATTATTAAATTGGTTTAAATCTTATTTAGATGCGCGGATTTATAGAGTAGAGTGCAATGGTGTTTTCTCAAACCCGTATGTGGCTACTTCTGGCCTTCCTCAGGGAAGTGCATTGGGTCCGTTTCTATTCATCATCTTCATTAATGATTTAAGCTATTGCATAACAAATTCTGAATTCCTGTTGTTTGCGGACGATATTAAAATATTTAGGTCTGTGAATTCAATCTCCGATAGTGAACTTCTTCAAAATGACCTTGAAAAGGTGGGAAATAGGTGTTCTCGTAACAAGTTGCCTCTGAACGTGTCAAAATGTTTCTACGTTAGGTACAGCAAACGATTAATTAATGTCCTTAGCTCGTATTCCATTAGTTTCCATGTTCTTTCCTTAAGAAATGAACCACTGGACCTAGGAGTTATGTTTGATACTAAATTTACTTTCATTGATCACATAAATTACATAATTCCAAAGGCATACGCTATGTATGGTTTTGTAAAACGAAATTCCACGCAATTTAAAGATCCGTACACGAAACTAAGCCTATTTTCTTCGTTCATTAGGTCCAGATTGGAATATGCTTCGTTTGTCTAGAGTCCGACTGGTACTACACACATCAATCGTATTGAGCGTATTCAAAAAAAATTCCTAGATCACAGATCAAGATCGTAGAACAACTAGCGCACTAGTTTTTATTTGTGACCTGCTTCTCTCCAAAATAGACTGCCCTGCATTGCTGAGTAGCATAGGCTTTTCCGTACCTGGTAGGTCTTTAAGGTCATTTGAACCTTTTTTTATTCCGGCCTATAGAGCTAACTATGCTTTTAATGAGCCTCTGTGTAGAGCCTTGTTCTACTGGAACAAACTTCCATCTCACATGCGGCTGGACCCATGCTCCCCCAGGGAATTAATTAAGAAAACCCTTTACAATTACTTTTCGTCCCTTAGTATTTAGTTTAGTAATAGACAAGTAGACAGTTAAGGTACCAAGTGTTGGCGAAATAAATAAAAAATATATAAGTAAAGTTGTTCGGAAAAAAAAAAAACGCCAAGCCAAATACAGTGTGAACGCTAGCATGTGCAATGCTGATGATGAGATTTTCACTAGGAAAAATTAAATATGTATTATTGGGCCATCAGTGACGCCATGAGAATTTTCGCAAGTTAGAACCAATTTGAGCTTTTAAGTATTTATAACACCTTCCTCGCCTTTAACTGGTTTTTTCTTTAGATTAAACAGGTCTTGCCAAGAAGGACATAAGCTGGAGGTTAGTCAATTTCTTAAAAAAAGAGCATATTAATACTTCGTTTCATGATAAGATCAATTGCTGGATTCTAAGCCGTTGGAAGGCTCCTTGGGTCTGCACCAACAAGAATTTCCTTGTAAGGGCACCATTGCAGTTCAAATGCATTTCTTTTTCAAAAATTATCGCAAAACGTTTAACACAAAAATCACGTGAGCTCGATAAAATTCTTAATAAAAACACTGGAATACTTATGCCAGTTGTACCTACTTTTCCCCTTTTATTTATAACAAGTGTATTTCTTATGGAAAAAAGTCGCTGAAGCGGAATTTGGTTGCTGAAGCGTAGACCCCCTCTGTGTGAATAGGGTACAAGGTTCGTCAAACTTGGATGACGGACTAACGTGAAATTTTCGGAACGGAAAACCCTATGAACAACCCGTTCAACGGATGGTCGATGGTGAATAGATGGAGGATATTAATAACCAACATCCAACCAGCTCTCTAACTATAATAGTTCGAGACTATAATCCGAGCGATGATGAAATATATATTGACGATTCATTAAATAAAATCTAATTGTAAATATGTATGTAAGATGAGAAATACTCTCACTTGACGTTTATTATAATGATATATATTAAGTATTATGGTTAACAATGATAATTGCAGGATATTTTCCGTGTTTCGGCTTTTCTTAAAGTATCGTTCGGGTTTCTATTTTTTCACTCTGCTGCTGAATATCGACTCTCTCGGCTGACTGTCACTTCCCGAATGAACTCGTCCGACTTTTTCTGCTCTTGCTCTGCTTCTCTCCTCTCTTGTCGCTCTGCTTTTAATTCTGCTGGTTATCTTACTCAACCGTCTTACATTCGGCCATTCCTGACTAATCATCTGTCCCAGATGACCAATCATCCGCATTGTCCTGGACATATCGCCACAGCTTCATATAATCACAACTGGTGAACGTGTTAGATGGGCCTTCAAAGTCTGCTGCCTTCCGAACCTCGTATCTGCCATTCCTCTTGACACTTGAAACTTCGTACGGTCCCATATATTCTCCCGCCAACTTCTTCCCTGCAACAAACTGTGTGTGGCGTATAGCGACTAGGTCTCCCACCTTATAGTCGACTTCCGGTTTCCGCTTTAGGTCAAAGTTCTTTTTATATGATTCCTGTGCGGGTTGAATCTCAATCTTTGCATCTTTTCTCAGTTGCTGCCGTTGTTCGTCAAAATTTAAGTAAACTGTGCGATTCACACTTTCAACTTGACCATTTCCACGGGGAACTCCGGTTGTGCTCCAAACGTGCTCGATTCCGTTTTCCTTCATATGTTCTGCAAACGAGTTGGCCGTGAAAGCGGAGCCTCTGTCCGAAACTATCCGCACAGGGTTGCCAAAAATTTCTGACCAAATCCTTAACTTCTTCAACGTTTCCTCGCAGCTTTTAGTTTTCATTGGGAACAGCCAAATAAATTTTGTGAATGAATCCACCATCGCAAATATGTACTTATACTGTTTTCCAGTGGCATCCATGGGGCCTAGATGATCAACATGCAGCGTGAAGGGGTTGGTCACCATTATCAATACAGCTTAAGAATCCTTCTTTCTTGCCAAGTTTTTTGTTGAAAATTATGCATCTCACACAGTTGTTCACCACCTGCTGAACATTCTGTTCTAAGAGAGGAATCCAATACAATTGTTGAACAGCGTGAACAATTTTCTGTAATGCAAAATTACCTGCACTGTGGGCGTCGACAATAACTTATTTTTCCATCGCTTTCGGGATCACGAGGAGGTCGTTGCCTTTCACCTCCTTATAAACAAGTCCAGCTTTAATCTTGTAGCCCTCATATGGATAGCTGGTCAGAATTTCCATAATTGCCTTTAGCATCTCGTCTTTTCCTTGTGCCACTTTGATCCGAGCTGTGATCTCCGAGGATACGAGCATCACACGGTCGGGATAGCGACTGAGACAGTCAACATGCTTCAACCGTTATCCAGGGCGATGTTCCACTGCAAACTCGAAATCCTGATGATAAACCATCCACTGCGTGACTGCTCTTGGCACATCCGCCTTCTGTAGGGTTTGCTTAAATGCAGAGCAATCCGTTACCAGCTTAAATGGCGTTCCCAGCAGGAAATGTCTAAATTTCTTTACAGCTAAATAAACGGCCTTTGCTTCAAGGATATAACTGTGCTGGCGGGACTCAGCTTCTGATGACTTCTTGCTCCAATATTGTACTGGATGGAGTCTGCCGTCGAACCACTGCATTAAGACCGCTGCAAATCCATCTTTTGATGCATCCGTGTGTAACTCTGTTTTGGCCCCTCTGATATACAACTTTAAAACGGGTTCTTTCGTCAATGCGTCCTTCAAACTTTGGAATGCGTTCATCTGCGGCTCGGCCATTCGAAAGAAAACATCTTTTCGCAGCAGGTCAGTCAATGGGCGTGCAATCTGCGAATAATTCAGTACGAATTTTCTGAAAAATCCAGTCAGCCCTAAAAACGCTTGAACCGCTCTGACGTTTTTCGGCACCGAAAATTTGCTGACCGCAGCTGTCTTTTCTTGCCCAGGCCATACGTTTCCGTCCTCAATGTTGTGGCCTAAAAAATAAATCTTCTTCTGCAAAAAGTGACATTTTCGCCACTTTATCTTCAGGCCAAACGCTCCAGCTGTGTTAAATACCAGTTTCATCTTCTCCAAACATTGCTCTGCAGTTTCGGCGTGAATTATTATGTCATCCATGTACAAGTCTAGTACATCCCTGTTCATCAGCTCTTGGAATACATAATTTACGTAGCGAATAAAAACTGCTGGCGAGTTCCGAAATCCAAACGGGGTTCTATTAAATTCGTACAATCCGTATTTAGTAATGAATGCTGTAAATTTCTTGCTATCCTCCTCAACAGCCACGTGGAAGAAACCATTCTCCAAGTCCATCGCAGTAAAAACCTCGCTTTTTGCAGCTTTTGCAGAACGTCGTCGATAACCGGAACAGGAAAGCAGTCTCTCAACACCATTGAGTTCAGCTTGCGAAAACCAACGCAAATACGCCGTGTGCCATCCTTTTTGATCACCAGTACAAAACGGCTGGCAAAAGTAAATGTAGATGGGCGAATGATTCCAGCAGCTTTTGGACATGCTTTTGGACATCCTTCTCTTCGGCAATCGCAAATCTACTTGGGGATTGACGAAATGGGACGATTTCCCCATCCGGGACGATTCGCAGCTTGACTGGGACTTCTACTACCGAATCCGCCGCTATGTAGTTCATGATCAGCTGAGACATTCTTTAGCATACTGCGAAGGAACATCTATTTCATCATCTGTATTAATTATGTTATAAATACTCATCTGGTTTGGTTCCTTACAAGCTTTCTCCCCCAGCGGAGAAGAAAACTTGTATCCGTCGGCCGACAGCGAAAAGTCAAACTTCGAGACGAAATCGAATCCAAGCAGCGCGTCATACTCGATGTCCTCATCCTCAACTACGACGAACTTGTGTGGCGTCATTTCCTGGTCTACTGCAACCTCAGCCAAAAAGTAGCCAACTGGGCACGTAATCTTATTTCCCAGCCCACGAAGCATGGACGCACATCTCTCCAAAATAACATTTGGTATTTTATTGAAGATGTACTTGCGCAGAATAGATACATCGGCTCCCGTATCTAGAAGACACTCCACTTCCACGCGATTGATGCTAACCATTTTCATACGACTTGCACAGCGTACGACTTGGACTCCAGCAACTGACCCAGGGCAATCTCTTGACATGTGCCCCTCTTTGTTGCAACTGAAGCATTTCACGGCAGACTTGCAATCCTTGCGGAGATGACCCACAATTGAAGCAGTGACTCTTCCTGTCGTTGAAATCGTGCTGCTTCCTCTGGTTCGACGCCCACTTTCCGTCGTTCTGCTTGTACCGCTTGTCGACCACGCGGTCGAACACCTCATACTGCTCCTGTAGCTCTTTGTTGGACTTGCAACTGTAGAGAGAGTATCTGAAATCGCTCCTCATGTTTAGGCCGTCCACAACATAGCGGATAACCGAGCGTGCATCAATGTTGCCAAGTGAAGAAATCTGTTTCATCTGCAATAGGTATTTGTGAAAAGATTCCTGCTTGCGTTTCTTGCGATCGCGGAGCTGCTCATGCACATCCGCGCTGCACACATATTGTCGGCTGAACTAAGTCTCCAGCAGCATACGCATCTCTGAGTATTCGTGTATGTACGTACGTAGAATCCAAAAAGAACTTTGCTGTGTTCGTCATTTTGGCACGAGCCTGCACATACATCTGTTTTATGTTTAGACCGTACGCCGCAGCATTTAGCTCAAAATTGTCAAACCAATTCTTTACCGGTATAGACTCTCCGTCAAACTCTGGAATGATCTTCGCAAAGCTTTCAGCCGTAATCGAGCAACTGTTGTTTCGCTCATCCGCTCCAATCTTATTAGCAAGCAGCTCAACAAGGTCTTTCAGGGTTATTGTATTTTCGTCGATAGAGCTGCTTTCAATTAAACCGGCAGCTCCACTTTCCTCTCCGCTGATTTCGGAAGGTTCTTGCACTCCTTTAATTTCTTTTGGATTTCCATCTGCACTTATTTCGCAAACGCTTTTCGCCGGCTCACTCATGTTATTCATTTTGTCTGCTGCAGCCACTGATCTTGTGTAATACGGCTGTTTTCCTTTTGAAATTGGTATTCTCGAAGTTTCTTTCTTTATTTCCTTTTCGCTTACACTCATTCCCCATTACTGTCAAGCTCTACTTCTCTTTTTTTTTTTTTTTTGCGACTTTCCGGGAAGGCGGTGAGACTTCTCGGAACGGCGTCACTTGCAATTTTTGCGTTAGGACGAGCCCCCAAATGTAAGATGAGAAATATTCTCACTTGACGTTTATTATAATGATATATATTAAGTATTATGGTTAACAATGATAATTGCAGGATATTTACCGCGTTTCGGCTTTTCTTAAAGTATCGTTTGGGTTTCTATTTTTTCACTCTGCTGCTGACTATCGACTCTCTCGGCTGACTGTCACTTCCCGAATGAACTCGTCCGACTTTTTCTGCTCTTGCTCTGCTTCTCTCCTCTCTTGTCGCTCTGCTGGTTATCTTACTCAACCGTCTTACATGTATGTATATTAAATTTGAATTTATTTTTCGTTTTTAACGAAAAACAAACAACACCTTATTTTATAAAGTGGTCTTACTCATGTTGCTAATTAAAGCTATAACTGAGAAAGCCTAAACTACGTTCTCAATCGCAGAGAACATTTTTTCGCTCGGTTGGGTCATGTGTTGACTCGAGACAGTTTTCTTCCTAGATATAAGTTCAAGGCCTCTAAGTAAGTTCTGTAATAAAGCCTAGTACTCATATCGACGAAAACCGCGGGCTAACCATAGAAGTGAGTGAGAGGCGAATACGCGGCTAACGCTTTTCGTTGGGTCTGTTTTTCAGCAAGAAATCCCCAAAAACGCCTAATGGAGGTCAGTGCAGATTTCAACGTCAGGAAGCAAATCCGTTAACCGTTAACCAACTATTAAAGTATAAATATTTTCTATGTAAAATTTAATTAATTCATACAACTCTCACGAAGGTTGTGCCAACTTGCACGGTATCGCATTCGAAGGGGCACAATTTGAGCTAGTTTTTGAATTAAACCCACAGTTTTCAAGAAATTCAAGTCTTTTCAATTATTGCTTTTCCCACGCGGTTACACTGTCCAGAACAGCGAGAAAGCGAATTCAATCAAGACATTTACCACAAAAAGGTATTTTTCGAAACATCTAAATTATATCCAATTTGAGGTTGCCATTGGTATGGCAAGCACAACAATTAAAATTGTAATACACATTATACAAAAATTCCTTATTTCTCTAAATGGAATATAACAGACGATCGGGTTTTTAAACCTTTGAGCCACATTTATGTGATTCCTTTGGACTTATTCTTTCGTGGCGGCGGGTCTTGCCAGTATTAATATATTGTAGTAATATAATGTAGAAATAAGTAACCAGAATCATCATTACAATTTTCGGTTAGCTATAATTACTTTGATTATTATCATTAATCAACGTTTCTTCTGCAGTTAAATTGCTTTTGGGATCAAAAAAACAAAATTTAAAAATGTAGATATTTTAACTTAAAACAAATATACATAGATATATCTAGTTTATATACAAGCCTGTTAACTTCAAAGAATGTTTTAAAAGTGAAAACCAGAAAAACACGACAAGAAATTGTAATTGTAAGTGTAATTAAATCAATAACTTAAGTTTATTTAATAAAGAATACATTTAAGTGCAAGAAAGTCGATAAGTCGATGGCCTTGACTATCAGATACCCGTTACTCAGCTAATTACATATGCAAGCAGCAAAGGGGCTGCTTACAAGAATGCTTACCACGCAACTATGCCACCTAGTGGCGATTCCATTACTTGCTTATTACTTTTTAATGAATGAACCATTTTTGGCTTTAGAAGGATCTTGATAATCCAAATAAAAATTCCATTTACATATTTTACAAAATCGTCGAAATTTTGGGCGCCATGCAGGCACCAGCGTTATGGTCGCTTGTGCAGGAATCCTTAGAATCTGCATGCCATGTCCTGACATTCTCATTTGTAGTTTCTGAGATCTTAGCGTTCATACGGACGGACAGACAGACTGGCAGACAGACGGACAAACGGGCATGGCTAGTTTGACTCGGCTAAGGATCGGAAACGCTTCCCTTCTGTTACATACTTTCCGACGAATCTAATATACCCTTTTATTATACAAATAACGGGTATATATGTTTTCTATATATGTTTTATTTACTTGCCATGTAAAGCGCTTTCAAACCCTAGGTAGCTACACACTTCCGAACCTTGCGGCCATTCAGGATGTAAGCATCCAAAATCTCTTATGTTTCTTAAGAAGAACAGAATACTTCGCGTAAGCAGATAACCCATGAGTTAGGGAAACGGATCTGTTCAGAGATCATGTGGTATCACAAGGGGCCCATTGTGGCCTAAGTGAGGGGATTAGTATCTAATCTCCAACCACTCCTACCTAACCTAACCTAACCTATTTACTTGCCATTAGATTAAAAGATCTGTGAATTATATTAGAAATACAATTACAAACAACAGTACCTTATCTAGTTGTCTGGGCCCGGACATTAAAGTGCACTTGACGAATAGCTTCGGCTTTTCTGTTCCGATTTCCCATTTCCACCACATGTTCAGGTTGACTGCGTACTTCTCCCAGTTCCATTGTCCACCTTGATTGAATATCACTGTTGCTCTCATTTAAGAAAATGTGGAGTATACAGCAGCATAATATCAAATTGTTTGATCTTGTGATATGATTGTTGAAGCCCTTTCCGATTCTCCCAAAACGTTCTTTAAACTGTCCGAAGGCATTTTCAACAATTGCAGTTGAAGGCTCATTTTTCCGCAGAAAGATCCCTGCAAGCAAAAAGGCGATAGTTCTATCGCCTGTCGTCCAGAAGTCACTTCTTAGTAACTTCTGCGCTCTAGAAAGACGATAGTACACATTTTACAAAAACAAAATATACATGTATCGCGTAGAAGTATCTTCTAAGTCACTTCCGGACGATAGAAAGACGTAGTACACATTTTACAAAAACATAAAGGGTCGGGACTGCGAAGAAGTAACTTCTGAGACACTTCTGCGCGATAGAAAGACGATAGTACACATTTTAAATTAGTGGGAAAAGACACCCGATAAAAAGAGGTCGCGGTAATTTTCCGTTACTCCTTTTTTTCGGAAAATTTTTTGGGTCTTCCTTTTGACCCACGCTATTAATTTTCCCCCGAGCGTCATTTTATTGCGCGATTTGCCTGTGGACAGTGCGGGTTTTGTATCAAATTTGTGCGTTTTAAAAATATAGAGTTATTTTCTTCAAAATGAGTTTAATTGTTTAACATATTTAATATTTACGGACAAGCAAGCTGTGGACATTACTTGGCGTGTAACTGCGGAGAAACCCAGCATCCAACGATTCTCAACATATTTCATTGTAAAAGGTAATGTCTTCTAGTTTATTTTTACTTTAACTGAACAAAAAACAATTTTTTTTCTGTTTCTTTTAGAAATGGTTATTAATAATTTTCTTATGTCGACGGAACTGAACCTAAATTGTTCAGCAAAATTTCCTACATGCCAGGGACCGTGTATACAAGCGGACAAAGCCCTTATACACAAAATATTTCAAGTTTTTCCGATTGGGAAAGACTCTTCTAGGTATCTTGTACAAGCAAATGTAAAGTTATTTCTGAGTGACTTCCAGAAGTGACTACGGCGACACTAAAATATTCTATACCCAGAGTAAAGGTAAATACGATCAAAATCAACAAAGCAAAATTTTTTTTTTTAAATAATTATTTCATTATTTCGCTGGCCGTTTCTTTAACAGCTACATGTTAGAGTAGTCCGATTTTTATTAAATTTCAAAATTATTTCTAAATGTGCTTCCATTGTCGTTTGCAATGAGTTCCGTCTCTTCACTTCTCCATGGGAAAAAGAGCATAACGTGCTCTCTAAAATAATCTGATGGAGAAGAGCTTAAACTGAAGCGAACCCACCTAAGAATTAGGGCATGATTACGTGTTTCTACCCTACCAGTCCCATCCAGCATTTGGTAACTTTGTACAGCAACGTTATTTTCTTCATCTGCATCAAAGTCGATTGGTTCGTCATATTCTTCGTTTGACTGTTCTGACCGTGCATTTAGCATGGAGAATTTGAACCAAGCCGCAAATTCCTCAAGACATAACGATTCTGGTTGTTCATGTCTTTGCACGTATCGATCAAGTAAATTTCTCTCAAAAATATCTGTTGAGTTTGCGGGAAGCTGTTCTAATTCTCTGTTAGATCGGACTATCCGGACCCTTTTATCTGGATGGCAAGTGTTAATAAAAACATTCCCTTCACTAGTCTCAGACAAGTGTAAACCTAAATTGTTGTATGCAGCTTCTTGGGCAGATATTTCTGTAGCGTTAATAAACTTGCTCCCTAAATGCTGCAATTTTCTTTTGACGGAAACACTTCCATGGCTTATTTCTGTCATTGCTTCTCGAATCAGTTGCGACACGCCACGGTTGGATTTATTTATGTAGTTAATTATATAACTACAACAGGTGTAAGCATCTAGAATGAATTGAATATCCATGTTTGCTCTATGCAAGCCTAAAATATTTCTATTGTAAGCATTTAGCAACCTATCAGAAAATTGGCGACGAAGAAATACTTGGGGCTTTTTTAAGCTAGACCGAATGGCGAACTTGTACTCCTCATATGAAATTTCAAGATGGCTGAGAAAATATTCAAAATTCTTAAACATGGCCGATTCTTCTTCGGAAACAGACTTTAGGAGCTCTTTAACTTTTTTAAATATTTTTTTATATTCTTCAACGTTGGATTCGTTTTCTTTAAATGGATACAAAACCAGAGTTTCAGGCATTGGTGGGTATGGCATATTCAAACGGCAGAATGGTTGTCCTCGCAGTTCCCTTAAACATGAAGCGCTGTGCTTATGGCGCTGATATTGAATTACTTCATGAATTTCAGGATCGTCCCCGCTGGTAGTAATGAAACGATCAATAAAGCGGGTGACCTCTTCGGCGTTATCGAGTCCTTCTAGCTTTGGGGCACCAGAAAACCAATACATGCCATGAGAGTGCGTCGATCCTATGTGCTGGAACTCGATCCATCAATAATAATGGACGAGTCTTAACTCATCAAATATCTCAGAGCTTTTAAATAATTTCATTAGTTGCCGGAACCTGTAGTCGAAGTACCGGGAGCACGTTACTGGGTCCGATCGAATTAATCTAGCTTTTTCGGCGCTAGAAAGATCTGCTGCCTCTTCCTCAGTAATGTCTCTGCTATCCAATAAAAGAGATAGAATAACTAAGAGTTCGTTCCATTTAGATTCAGCAGCAGAGAGGGTTAGGCAACCCAAATTGTCTTATCATGGCTATAACTTTCTTTTTTTCTGCCTCCCAGTGTGCTGGGGCTGAACGGATGCCTTTTAGAATGTGAAATCCGTCGTCATGTTGTACAAGACTGTCAAAAAATGAATTATCCCTCACATTTGCAGCAGTTACTGCACCTGATTTTTTTCGTAGGGCAATGGAAATAGAACTTTGAATTCGTTGCATTTCATAAAATTTGTACATATAAAGGACTTTGGGCACTTCTGCGCAACGACGGTCGTAAAAGCGAATTTGCGATCTTGCTTTTTTTGCATAGGACGAATTCCCCTTAAATATTTTGCCGCAAGAAATAGTTGGGAAGGAAAGTTCTTCTGCGTCGTCGTCAAGGGTTAAATTTGTTGGAATGCGGCCTTTTCCGGGAGCCATAGCAATACGCTGAAGTCCAATATCATCGTTTTCTAATAGGGATTTAAATCACCTTCTTGCGCGTCTTATGATTGAGAATGAGAATGTTGACGAAGAAGCTCTTCTACGACTTCTCGGTCAGATTCATCTGCGATGAAAGGTATCTCTTCTTCGGCTCCCATTTGATTGAGCCAATTGCTTTCTGTAGAGCTCAGTGTTAACCAAGTATCGCACAGCTTGAATAACCCGAGCGGGTCGAATAGTTTCCGTCATAAAATTATGGGAATATTCTAACTTTCTTTTTAAATGAACCTGGATTACATGGGTCGAATCAAAGGTGCGCGGGAGTACGCTTACAGTATCAGGTACTGAAATTGGAACATTGACTACAGCGCCTCTTATTCCGCATTGCCTTTCATATCCAAGGGATATAATGCGCATGAAGGGAATTCGAGGAGAAATAAGGCGCTCCTCAAGACATGTCAAGTTTTTAAGGCATTCAGGTATCTCTGGAAAGTCGAAGCCATTAGAGAGACAAAGGGATGGTATCCTACCTTTGGAAACGCCTTGACGACATGTACTGCAAAATTGATATTTGCCGGACGGACTCGGAAACCTTCTGCTTAAATAAAAGGCATTGTCTAGACTAAAATTGGGGTATTTAGAAGAAATAGTACGTATGTTCAAACCACTTACCTGAGATGGAAACCACGTTCCTCCACAGCACGTACAAAACTTAGTTGGTCCGTCCTTAATGTTACGAAGATATTGTTCCCTTGCCGTAGCTCGACTCCTCCGTCGCTGGCGTTCCCGTTGATCCTCTCGTTCACCCTCTGAAAGTTGTGCTCTTGCAGCAATATTGCGCTGTGACTGTCTGGAAGATTCCGCCTGTCGATTTTGTGAACTCGACCTGTATGTGAGAAGTCGCTCGTCAGCCATTTCCTGAATTTGTTGTTCCCGAAATCTTTGCTAAAGTCTTGTGTTCCGATGATGCACTGTGTTGGTCCTTTGCTCCTGTGTCCTAGTGATAGGGTTGTTCCTGGTGATCCTATGAGCTGCAGCGTCCCGTGTTCGCTCGAGTCCTCTATTTTCCTCGATCGATCTCCAGGTAGCATGGTCAGCAGTGTTTCGCGACTGCTCTCGTCGTCGCTCCTCGGAATCCGACCTGACTATTGCGCGCGCTACAGCGTCCCGTGCGCGCTCTGGTCCTCGATTTTCCTCGATCGATCTCCACGTAGCATGGTCAGCAGTATTTTGCACCTGCTGTCGTCGTCGCTCTTCGGAATTCGACCTGGCGCTTGCGTGCGCTGCAGCGTCCCGTGTGCGCTCGAGTCTTCGATTTTCCTCGATCGATCTCCAGGTAGCATGGTCAGCACTGTTTCGCGACTGCACTCGTCCTCGCTCCTCGAAATCCGACCTAACCATTGCGCGCGCTACAGCGTCACGTGCGCGCTCCGGTCCTCGATTTTCCCCAAACGATCTCCAGGTAGCATGGTCAGCAGTGTTTCGCGACTGCTCTCGTCGTCGCTCCTCGGAATCCGACCTGACCATTGCGTGCGCTACAGCGTCCCGTGCGCGCTCGGGTCCTCGATTTTCCCCAAACGATCTCCAGGTAGCATGATCAGCAGTGTTTCGCGACTGCACTCGTCGTCGCTCCTCGAAATCCGACCTGACCATTGCGCGCGCTACAGCGTCCCGTGCGCGCTCGGGTCCTCGATTTTCCCCAATCGATCTCCAGGTAGCATGATCAGCAGTGTTTCGCGACTGCTCTCGTCGTCGCTCCTCGGAATTCGACCTGACCATTGCGCGCGGTGCAGCGTCCCGTGCGAGCTCGGGTCCTCGATTTTCCCCGATCGATCTTCAGGTAGCATGTTCAGCAGTATTTTGCACCTGCTTTCGTCGTCGCTCTTCGGAATTCGACCTGGCGCTTGCGTGCGCTTCAGCGCCCCGTGGGCGCTCGAGTCCTCGATTTTCCTCGTTCGCTCTCCACGTAGCGCGATTGTCAGTGTTCCTCAATCGTTCGCTGGCTCGAATTCTTTCGCTTCTCCTTCTCTGAGAGCGAGCAGCGGAATTTCGCGAGCGAGCTTCTTCTGCTACCTCCAAATTACTTGTACCGGCCAAGGCAATGTGCTGCGCATTACGGGTCCTTATTTGCGACGCATTTTGAGCATATTGGGCTCGGCTTCGTCTAAGCGCAGCTTGGCGGCGCTGCTCTTGAGATAAAGATGATATGCGCGGCATTCTCTTTATTTTGCTGTTAAAAAATAATTGTATAAAAGTTAAGGGGTTATAATTTGTCAGAGATTTTCAAAATCTCTTTGGTCGGGATTCTGGTAAATATTTATTGATGTTCAACCTGAATTTCACCAGAAGAGACTTATGTGATACGAATTTATGAATCCTGTTTTACTTTATAGAAGGAAAAAAATATAATAATACTTTATTATTTTTTACACACATCTTTCACTTTCCACCTTATACCTTGTGGTCACTTTTCACCTTTTACTTTTTTATGGGCTTATATTCACATTTCAGCTTGTACTTTTTGGTGGATTTTCATTCACTTTTCACCTTATACTTTCGGTGTGTTTATATTAATTGAATATACGAGTCAATATATATGTTTGAATCATAGCTGCTATTAACCTTCATATAACCCTTTCGATGGCGGACAATGCCTGATTTTAGGGACAATTCGTAGGTAAATTAGGTAAGCCAAGTTGATTTCCTAATTTAAGGATTGCGTAATAACTGCATTATTACCTGTAATCTAGCTTCGTGGCAACCTTGTTAAGGGTATTTCTGTAATCTAAAATAGGAAAAACGGGTATCCTACGTTATAATTTGGACACCTGTATCCATGTTATTCGTGTCCTAACACCACCCCATTCAGCAAAATATTATAGTCGTCAGTTTTTTGTGTAAAATTATTTTCGTAATTCTGAAAAGTTAAAATATTCTATACCCAGAGCAAAGGAAAATACGATCAAAATCAACAAAGCAAACTTTTTTTTTTAAATAATTATTTCAATATTTCGCTTTGACAGCTATATGTTAGAGTCGTCCGATTTTTATTAAATTTAAATACGAAATTTTTAAAAATACAAAAAATGTTATTCCCAATACAGAAGCTATAATTTGTTTCATTTTATTTTTAAATTTAAAATTTAAAATTCAGAACTAATTAAAAAATGTTATTTCCAAGCGTAGGAGGTTATATGTTAAGGAACACCGAAGCTATAATTTGTTTCATATTATTTTCCCACCAATTTTACGATCGTTCCTATGGCAGCTATATGATATAGTCTTCCGATTTTGATAAAAATTTAATTCGAAATTCAAAACTAGTTAAAAAATGATATTTCCAAGGAAAGGAGGTAATATGTTAAAAAACACCAAAGATATAATTTTTTAAAATTTTTTTTTCCGATTATTCCTATGGGAGCTATAAGATATAGTTGTCCGATCCGGCTGGTTCCGACTTATATACTTCCTGCAAAAGATATAAGACTTTTGGGAAAGTTTCAGCCCGATAGCTTTCAAACTGAGAGACTAGTTTGCGTAGAAACGGACGGACAGACGGACATGGTTAGATCGACTCGTCTAGTGATGCTGATCAAGAATATATATACTTTATGGGGTCGGAAACGTCTCCTTCACTGCGTTGCAAACTTGTGACTGAAATCATTATACCCTCTGCAAGGGTATAAAAAGAACGTCAAAGGCGAAACTGTAGAAGTGTTGTCAGCAAAACTGATGAACCTACAGCAACGCAATAAAACTGCCAACCAGTACACACAAGAGGTTGAGCAGATGGCGAAATCTTTAGAAGGTGCATTTATAACAGATGGCTTATCCCTAGAGTTAGCCAGAAGTTATTCCACTCGGCATGCAGTGAAAGCAATGACTAAAAATTGCACAATCGATAAGGTAAAAACTATCATGCAAGCTGGTACCTTCAATACAATGAATGAGGCCATATCAAAATTTGTAAACAGTTGCACAGAAGCAACCGGACAGCCAAACACTGTCCTATATTACAAAAATTAATCAAAACAATGGTTATAACAGAAATAACAATAACCAAAATAACAATTATTACAGAAACAACAACCGTGGTGGAAACACCAGCGGCGGAAACAGCCGTGGGGGAAACAACAACAACCACAATAACAATGTTAGAGTAGCACAAACAAATTCGGGAAACTCCCAACCACCTTTAGATACACGACAGTAAACAACATCAAAATTCACACTCTAAATCTCAGTCAAAATACATTTGTCACTTTCATGAACGTAGCAACAGGAAAAGAATTAGTTCTCCTACTAGACACAGGTGCGGAAATATCCATATTGAAGGAAAATTCCGATAATTTTCAAAACATTCAAGACAATCACATCATAAACATACAGGGTATAAGTCAGGAAGTTACCAAATCAAAAGGCTTAACTTCTATTGAAATTCAAACTTCTAAGAACATAATTCAACATGATTTCCATGTCGTTAATATGCAATTCGCTATTCCATGTGATGGAATACTAGAATCGATTTTATCAAAAGATATCAATTAGACTTCAAGCCGTCTGAAGACTGGCTTATAATAAGACCAAATAACCTAAAACATCCAATTTATGTTCCAATAGCATACAGTTCTGGCAACAACTCCCTGATTCTGCCAGCAAGATCCCAAGTCGTCCGAAAAATCGAAATAAATTCAGAAGAAGACAGTGTACTTATTCCGAATCAAGAAATTCAGCATGGTATCTACATCGCAAATACCATAGCAACAGTCCAAAATGCATATATAAATACTACAAACACAGATTAAATTGTCTATATCAAAAACATTCATCATGAACCACTTTAGAACTACGAAATAGTAAAAACGGACTTAGAAGACAGACAAAAAATTGTATTATCCCAACTTGCAAAAAACTTCCCGCCTCAATTCAATGAACAACTTACAGTGTTATGCACCTAGTACAGTGATGTATTCGGACTAGAAACCGAATCGATCACTGTACTAGGTGCATAACACTGTAAGTTGTTCATTGAATTGAGGCGGGAAGTTTTTTGCAAGTTGGGATAATACAATTTTTTGTCTGTCTTCTAAGTCCGTTTTTACTATTTCGTAGTTCTAAAGTGGTTCATGATGAATGTTTTTGATATAGACAATTTAATCTGTGTTTGTAGTATTTATATATGCATTTTGGACTGTTGCTATGGTATTTGCGATGTAGATACCATGCTGAATTTCTTGATTCGGAATAAGTACACTGTCTTCTTCTGAATTTATTTCGATTTTTCGGACGACTTGGGATCTTGCTGGCAGAATCAGGGAGTTGTTGCCAGAACTGTATGCTATTGGAACATAAATTGGATGTTTTAGGTTATTTGGTCTTATTATAAGCCAGTCTTCAGACGGCTTGAAGTCTAATTGATATCTTTTGATAAAATCGATTCTAGTATTCCATCACATGGAATAGCGAATTGCATATTAACGACATGGAAATCATGTTGAATTATGTTCTTAGAAGTTTGAATTTCAATAGAAGTTAAGCCTTTTGATTTGGTAACTTCCTGACTTATACCCTGTATGTTTATGATGTGATTGTCTTGAATGTTTTGAAAATTATCGGAATTTTCCTTCAATATGGATATTTCCGCACCTGTGTCTAGTAGGAGAACTAATTCTTTTCCTGTTGCTACGTTCATGAAAGTGACAAATGTATTTTGACTGAGATTTAGAGTGTGAATTTTGATGTTGTTTACTGTCGTGTATCTAAAGGTGGTTGGGAGTTTCCCGAATTTGTTTGTGCTACTCTAACATTGTTATTGTGGTTGTTGTTGTTTCCCCCACGGCTGTTTCCGCCGCTGGTGTTTCCACCACGGTTGTTGTTTCTGTAATAATTGTTATTTTGGTTATTGTTATTTCTGTTATAACCATTGTTTTGATTAATTTTTGTAATATAGGACAGTGTTTGGCTGTCCGGTTGCTTCTGTGCAACTGTTTACAAATTTTGATATGGCCTCATTCATTGTATTGAAGGTACCAGCTTGCATGATAGTTTTTACCTTATCGATTGTGCAATTTTTAGTCATTGCTTTCACTGCATGCCGAGTGGAATAACTTCTGGCTAACTCTAGGGATAAGCCATCTGTTATAAATGCACCTTCTAAAGATTTCGCCATCTGCTCAACCTCTTGTGTGTACTGGTTGGCAGTTTTATTGCGTTGCTGTAGGTTCATCAGTTTTGCTGACAACACTTCTACAGTTTCGCCTTTGACGTTCTTTTTATACCCTTGCAGAGGGTATAATGATTTCAGTCACAAGTTTGCAACGCAGTGAAGGAGACGTTTCCGACCCCATAAAGTATATATATTCTTGATCAGCATCACTAGACGAGTCGATCTAACCATGTCCGTCTGTCCGTCCGTTTCTACGCAAACTAGTCTCTCAGTTTGAAAGCTATCGGGCTGAAACTTTCCCAAAAGTCTTATATCTTTTGCAGGAAGTATATAAGTCGGAACCAGCCGGATCGGACAACTATATCTTATAGCTCCCATAGGAATAATCGGAAAAAAAAATTTTAAAAAATTATATCTTTGGTGTTTTTTAACATATTACCTCCTTTCCTTGGAAATATCATTTTTTAACTAGTTTTGAATTTCGAATTAAATTTTTATCAAAATCGGAAGACTATATCATATAGCTGCCATAGGAACGATCGTAAAATTGGTGGGAAAATAATATGAAACAAATTATAGCTTCGGTGTTCCTTAACATATAACCTCCTACGCTTGGAAATAACATTTTTTAATTAGTTCTGAATTTTAAATTTTAAATTTAAAAATAAAATGAAACAAATTATAGCTTCTGTATTGGGAATAACATTTTTTGTATTTTTAAAAATTTCGTATTTAAATTTAATAAAAATCGGACGACTCTAACATATAGCTGTCAAAGCGAAATATTGAAATAATTATTTAAAAAAAAAAGTTTGCTTTGTTGATTTTGATCGTATTTTCCTTTGCTCTGGGTATAGAATATTTTAACTTTTCAGAATTACGAAAATAATTTTACACAAAAAACTGACGACTATAATATTTTGCTGAATGGGGTGGTGTTAGGACACGAATAACATGGATACAGGTGTCCAAATTATAACGTAGGATACCCGTTTTTCCTATTTTAGATTACAGAAATACCCTTAACAAGGTTGCCACGAAGCTAGATTACAGGTAATAATGCAGTTATTACGCAATCCTTAAATTAGGAAATCAACTTGGCTTACCTAATTTACCTACGAATTGTCCCTAAAATCAGGCATTGTCCGCCATCGAAAGGGTTATATGAAGGTTAATAGCAGCTATGATTCAAACATATATATTGACTCGTATATTCAATTAATATAAACACACCGAAAGTATAAGGTGAAAAGTGAATGAAAATCCACCAAAAAGTACAAGCTGAAATGTGAATATAAGCCCATAAAAAAGTAAAAGGTGAAAAGTGACCACAAGGTATAAGGTGGAAAGTGAAAGATGTGTGTAAAAAATAATAAAGTATTATTATATTTTTTTCCTTCTATAAAGTAAAACAGGATTCATAAATTCGTATCACATAAGTCTCTTCTGGTGAAATTCAGGTTGAACATCAATAAATATTTACCAGAATCCCGACCAAAGAGATTTTGAAAATCTCTGACAAATTATAACCCCTTAACTTTTATACAATTATTTTTTAACAGCAAAATAAAGAGAATGCCGCGCATATCATCTTTATCTCAAGAGCAGCGCCGCCAAGCTGCGCTTAGACGAAGCCGAGCCCAATATGCTCAAAATGCGTCGCAAATAAGGACCCGTAATGCGCAGCACATTGCCTTGGCCGGTACAAGTAATTTGGAGGTAGCAGAAGAAGCTCGCTCGCGAAATTCCGCTGCTCGCTCTCAGAGAAGGAGAAGCGAAAGAATTCGAGCCAGCGAACGATTGAGGAACACTGACAATCGCGCTACGTGGAGAGCGAACGAGGAAAATCGAGGACTCGAGCGCCCACGGGGCGCTGAAGCGCACGCAAGCGCCAGGTCGAATTCCGAAGAGCGACGACGAAAGCAGGTGCAAAATACTGCTGAACATGCTACCTGAAGATCGATCGGGGAAAATCGAGGACCCGAGCTCGCACGGGACGCTGCACCGCGCGCAATGGTCAGGTCGAATTCCGAGGAGCGACGACGAGAGCAGTCGCGAAACACTGCTGATCATGCTACCTGGAGATCGATTGGGGAAAATCGAGGACCCGAGCGCGCACGGGACGCTGTAGCGCGCGCAATGGTCAGGTCGGATTTCGAGGAGCGACGACGAGAGCAGTCGCGAAACACTGCTGACCATGCTACCTGGAGATCGTTTGGGGAAAATCGAGGACCGGAGCGCGCACGTGACGCTGTAGCGCGCGCAATGGTTAGGTCGGATTACGAGGAGCGAGGACGAGTGCAGTCGCGAAACAGTGCTGACCATGCTACCTGGAGATCGATCGAGGAAAATCGAAGACTCGAGCGCACACGGGACGCTGCAGCGCACGCAAGCGCCAGGTCGAATTCCGAAGAGCGACGACGACAGCAGGTGCAAAATACTGCTGACCATGCTACGTGGAGATCGATCGAGGAAAATCGAGGACCAGAGCGCGCACGGGACGCTGTAGCGCGCGCAATAGTCAGGTCGGATTCCGAGGAGCGACGACGAGAGCAGTCGCGAAACACTGCTGACCATGCTACCTGGAGATCGATCGAGGAAAATAGAGGACTCGAGCGAACACGGGACGCTGCAGCTCATAGGATCACCAGGAACAACCCTATCACTAGGACACAGGAGCAAAGGACCAACACAGTGCATCATCGGAACACAAGACTTTAGCAAAGATTTCGGGAACAACAAATTCAGGAAATGGCTGACGAGCGACTTCTCACATACAGGTCGAGTTCACAAAATCGACAGGCGGAATCTTCCAGACAGTCACAGCGCAATATTGCTGCAAGAGCACAACTTTCAGAGGGTGAACGAGAGGATCAACGGGAACGCCAGCGACGGAGGAGTCGAGCTACGGCAAGGGAACAATATCTTCGTAACATTAAGGACGGACCAACTAAGTTTTGTACGTGCTGTGGAGGAACGTGGTTTCCATCTCAGGTAAGTGGTTTGAACATACGTACTATTTCTTCTAAATACCCCAATTTTAGTCTAGACAATGCCTTTTATTTAAGCAGAAGGTTTCCGAGTCCGTCCGGCAAATATCAATTTTGCAGTACATGTCGTCAAGGCGTTTCCAAAGGTAGGATACCATCCCTTTGTCTCTCTAATGGCTTCGACTTTCCAGAGATACCTGAGTGCCTTAAAAACTTGACATGTCTTGAGGAGCGCCTTATTTCTCCTCGAATTCCCTTCATGCGCATTATATCCCTTGGATATGAAAGGCAATGCGGAATAAGAGGCGCTGTAGTCAATGTCCCAATTTCAGTACCTGATACTGTAAGCGTACTCCCGCGCACCTTTGATTCGACCCATGTAATCCAGGTTCATTTAAAAAGAAAGTTAGAATATTCCCATAATTTTATGACGGAAACTATTCGACCCGCTCGGGTTATTCAAGCTGTGCGATACTTGGTTAACACTGAGCTCTACAGAAAGCAATTGGCTCAATCAAATGGGAGCCGAAGAAGAGATACCTTTCATCGCAGATGAATCTGACCGAGAAGTCGTAGAAGAGCTTCTTCGTCAACATTCTCATTCTCAATCATAAGACGCGCAAGAAGGTGATTTAAATCCCTATTAGAAAACGATGATATTGGACTTCAGCGTATTGCTATGGCTCCCGGAAAAGGCCGCATTCCAACAAATTTAACCCTTGACGACGACGCAGAAGAACTTTCCTTCCCAACTATTTCTTGCGGCAAAATATTTAAGGGGAATTCGTCCTATGCAAAAAAAGCAAGATCGCAAATTCGCTTTTACGACCGTCGTTGCGCAGAAGTGCCCAAAGTCCTTTATATGTACAAATTTTATGAAATGCAACGAATTCAAAGTTCTATTTCCATTGCCCTACGAAAAAAATCAGGTGCAGTAACTGCTGCAAATGTGAGGGATAATTCATTTTTTGACAGTCTTGTACAACATGACGACGGATTTCACATTCTAAAAGGCATCCGTTCAGCCCCAGCACACTGGGAGGCAGAAAAAAAGAAAGTTATAGCCATGATAAGACAATTTGGGTTGCCTAACCCTCTCTGCTGCTGAATCTAAATGGAACGAACTCTTAGTTATTCTATCTCTTTTATTGGATAGCAGAGACATTACTGAGGAAGAGGCAGCAGATCTTTCTAGCGCCGAAAAAGCTAGATTAATTCGATCGGACCCAGTAACGTGCTCCCGGTACTTCGACTACAGGTTCCGGCAACTAATGAAATTATTTAAAAGCTCTGAGATATTTGATGAGTTAAGACTCGTCCATTATTATTGATGGATCGAGTTCCAGCACATAGGATCGACGCACTCTCATGGCATGTATTGGTTTTCTGGTGCCCCAAAGCTAGAAGGACTCGATAACGCCGAAGAGGTCACCCGCTTTATTGATCGTTTCATTACTACCAGCGGGGACGATCCTGAAATTCATGAAGTAATTCAATATCAGCGCCATAAGCACAGCGCTTCATGTTTAAGGGAACTGCGAGGACAACCATTCTGCCGTTTGAATATGCCATACCCACCAATGCCTGAAACTCTGGTTTTGTATCCATTTAAAGAAAACGAATCCAACGTTGAAGAATATAAAAAAATATTTAAAAAAGTTAAAGAGCTCCTAAAGTCTGTTTCCGAAGAAGAATCGGCCATGTTTAAGAATTTTGAATATTTTCTCAGCCATCTTGAAATTTCATATGAGGAGTACAAGTTCGCCATTCGGTCTAGCTTAAAAAAGCCCCAAGTATTTCTTCGTCGCCAATTTTCTGATAGGTTGCTAAATGCTTACAATAGAAATATTTTAGGCTTGCATAGAGCAAACATGGATATTCAATTCATTCTAGATGCTTACACCTGTTGTAGTTATATAATTAACTACATAAATAAATCCAACCGTGGCGTGTCGCAACTGATTCGAGAAGCAATGACAGAAATAAGCCATGGAAGTGTTTCCGTCAAAAGAAAATTGCAGCATTTAGGGAGCAAGTTTATTAACGCTACAGAAATATCTGCCCAAGAAGCTGCATACAACAATTTAGGTTTACACTTGTCTGAGACTAGTGAAGGGAATGTTTTTATTAACACTTGCCATCCAGATAAAAGGGTCCGGATAGTCCGATCTAACAGAGAATTAGAACAGCTTCCCGCAAACTCAACAGATATTTTTGAGAGAAATTTACTTGATCGATACGTGCAAAGACATGAACAACCAGAATCGTTATGTCTTGAGGAATTTGCGGCTTGGTTCAAATTCTCCATGCTAAATGCACGGTCAGAACAGTCAAACGAAGAATATGACGAACCAATCGACTTTGATGCAGATGAAGAAAATAACGTTGCTGTACAAAGTTACCAAATGCTGGATGGGACTGGTAGGGTAGAAACACGTAATCATGCCCTAATTCTTAGGTGGGTTCGCTTCAGTTTAAGCTCTTCTCCATCAGATTATTTTAGAGAGCACGTTATGCTCTTTTTCCCATGGAGAAGTGAAGAGACGGAACTCATTGCAAACGACAATGGAAGCACATTTAGAAATAATTTTGAAATTTAATAAAAATCGGACTACTCTAACATGTAGCTGTTAAAGAAACGGCCAGCGAAATAATGAAATAATTATTTAAAAAAAAAAATTTTGCTTTGTTGATTTTGATCGTATTTACCTTTACTCTGGGTATAGAATATTTTAGTGTCGCCGTAGTCACTTCTGGAAGTCACTCAGAAATAACTTTACATTTGCTTGTACAAGATACCTAGAAGAGTCTTTCCCAATCGGAAAAACTTGAAATATTTTGTGTATAAGGGCTTTGTCCGCTTGTATACACGGTCCCTGGCATGTAGGAAATTTTGCTGAACAATTTAGGTTCAGTTCCGTCGACATAAGAAAATTATTAATAACCATTTCTAAAAGAAACAGAAAAAAAATTGTTTTTTGTTCAGTTAAAGTAAAAATAAACTAGAAGACATTACCTTTTACAATGAAATATGTTGAGAATCGTTGGATGCTGGGTTTCTCCGCAGTTACACGCCAAGTAATGTCCACAGCTTGCTTGTCCGTAAATATTAAATATGTTAAACAATTAAACTCATTTTGAAGAAAATAACTCTATATTTTTAAAACGCACAAATTTGATACAAAACCCGCACTGTCCACAGGCAAATCGCGCAATAAAATGACGCTCGGGGGAAAATTAATAGCGTGGGTCAAAAGGAAGACCCAAAAAATTTTCCGAAAAAAAGGAGTAACGGAAAATTACCGCGACCTCTTTTTATCGGGTGTCTTTTCCCACTAATTTAAAATGTGTACTATCGTCTTTCTATCGCGCAGAAGTGTCTCAGAAGTTACTTCTTCGCAGTCCCGACCCTTTATGTTTTTGTAAAATGTGTACTACGTCTTTCTATCGTCCGGAAGTGACTTAGAAGATACTTCTACGCGATACATGTATATTTTGTTTTTGTAAAATGTGTACTATCGTCTTTCTAGAGCGCAGAAGTTACTAAGAAGTGACTTCTGGACGACAGGCGATAGAACTATCGCCTTTTTGCTTGCAGGGATCTTTCTGCGGAAAAATGAGCCTTCAACTGCAATTGTTGAAAATGCCTTCGGACAGTTTAAAGAACGTTTTGGGAGAATCGGAAAGGGCTTCAACAATCATATCACAAGATCAAACAATTTGATATTATGCTGCTGTATACTCCACATTTTCTTAAATGAGAGCAACAGTGATATTCAATCAAGGTGGACAATGGAACTGGGAGAAGTACGCAGTCAACCTGAACATGTGGTGGAAATGGGAAATCGGAACAGAAAAGCCGAAGCTATTCGTCAAGTGCACTTTAATGTCCGGGCCCAGACAACTAGATAAGGTACTGTTGTTTGTAATTGTATTTCTAATATAATTCACAGATCTTTTAATCTAATGGCAAGTAAATAGGTTAGGTTAGGTTAGGTAGGAGTGGTTGGAGATTAGATACTAATCCCCTCACTTAGGCCACAATGGGCCCCTTGTGATACCACATGATCTCTGAACAGATCCGTTTCCCTAACTCATGGGTTATCTGCTTACGCGAAGTATTCTGTTCTTCTTAAGAAACATAAGAGATTTTGGATGCTTACATCCTGAATGGCCGCAAGGTTCGGAAGTGTGTAGCTACCTAGGGTTTGAAAGCGCTTTACATGGCAAGTAAATAAAACATATATAGAAAACATATATACCCGTTATTTGTATAATAAAAGGGTATATTAGATTCGTCGGAAAGTATGTAACAGAAGGGAAGCGTTTCCGATCCTTAGCCGAGTCAAACTAGCCATGCCCGTTTGTCCGTCTGTCTGCCAGTCTGTCTGTCCGTCCGTATGAACGCTAAGATCTCAGAAACTATAAATGAGAATGTCAGGACATGGCATGCAGATTCTAAGGATTCCTGCACAAGCGACCATAACGCTGGTGCCTGCATGGCGCCCAAAATTTCGACGATTTTGTAAAATATGTAAATGGAATTTTTATTTGGATTATCAAGATCCTTCTAAAGCCAAAAATGGTTCATTCATTAAAAAGTAATAAGCAAGTAATGGAATCGCCACTAGGTGGCATAGTTGCGTGGTGAGCATTCTTGTAGGCAGCCCCTTTGCTGCTTGCATATGTAATTAGCTGAGTAACGGGTATCTGATAGTCAAGGCCATCGACTTATCGACTTTCTTGCACTTAAATGTATTCTTTATTAAATAAACTTAAGTTATTGATTTAATTACACTTACAATTACAATTTCTTGTCGTGTTTTTCTGGTTTTCACTTTTAAAACATTCTTTGAAGTTAACAGGCTTGTATATAAACTAGATATATCTATGTATATTTGTTTTAAGTTAAAATATCTACATTTTTAAATTTTGTTTTTTTGATCCCAAAAGCAATTTAACTGCAGAAGAAACGTTGATTAATGATAATAATCAAAGTAATTATAGCTAACCGAAAATTGTAATGATGATTCTGGTTACTTATTTCTACATTATATTACTACAATATATTAATACTGGCAAGACCCGCCGCCACGAAAGAATAAGTCCAAAGGAATCACATAAATGTGGCTCAAAGGTTTAAAAACCCGATCGTCTGTTATATTCCATTTAGAGAAATAAGGAATTTTTGTATAATGTGTATTACAATTTTAATTGTTGTGCTTGCCATACCAATGGCAACCTCAAATTGGATATAATTTAGATGTTTCGAAAAATACCTTTTTGTGGTAAATGTCTTGATTGAATTCGCTTTCTCGCTGTTCTGGACAGTGTAACCGCGTGGGAAAAGCAATAATTGAAAAGACTTGAATTTCTTGAAAACTGTGGGTTTAATTCAAAAACTAGCTCAAATTGTGCCCCTTCGAATGCGATACCGTGCAAGTTGGCACAACCTTCGTGAGAGTTGTATGAATTAATTAAATTTTACATAGAAAATATTTATACTTTAATAGTTGGTTAACGGTTAACGGATTTGCTTTCTGACGTTGAAATCTGCACTGACCTCCATTAGGCGTTTTTGGGGATTTCTTGCTGAAAAACAGACCCAACGAAAAGCGTTAGCCGCGTATTCGCCTCTCACTCACTTCTATGGTTAGCCCGCGGTTTTCGTCGATATGAGTACTAGGCTTTATTACAGAACTTACTTAGAGGCCTTGAACTTATATCTAGGAAGAAAACTGTCTCGAGTCAACACATGACCCAACCGATCGAAAAAATGTTCTCTGCGATTGAGAACGTAGTTTAGGCTTTCTCAGTTATAGCTTTAATTAGCAACATGAGTAAGACCACTTTATAAAATAAGGTGTTGTTTGTTTTTCGTTAAAAACGAAAAATAAATTCAAATTTAATATACATACATGTAAGACGGTTGAGTAAGATAACCAGCAGAGCGACAAGAGAGGAGAGAAGCAGAGCAAGAGCAGAAAAAGTCGGACGAGTTCATTCGGGAAGTGACAGTCAGCCGAGAGAGTCGATAGTCAGCAGCAGAGTGAAAAAATAGAAACCCAAACGATACTTTAAGAAAAGCCGAAACGCGGTAAATATCCTGCAATTATCATTGTTAACCATAATACTTAATATATATCATTATAATAAACGTCAAGTGAGAATATTTCTCATCTTACATTTGGGGGCTCGTCCTAACGCAAAAATTGCAAGTGACGCCGTTCCGAGAAGTCTCACCGCCTTCCCGGAAAGTCGCAAAAAAAAAAAAAAAGAGAAGTAGAGCTTGACAGTAATGGGGAATGAGTGTAAGCGAAAAGGAAATAAAGAAAGAAACTTCGAGAATACCAATTTCAAAAGGAAAACAGCCGTATTACACAAGATCAGTGGCTGCAGCAGACAAAATGAATAACATGAGTGAGCCGGCGAAAAGCGTTTGCGAAATAAGTGCAGATGGAAATCCAAAAGAAATTAAAGGAGTGCAAGAACCTTCCGAAATCAGCGGAGAGGAAAGTGGAGCTGCCGGTTTAATTGAAAGCAGCTCTATCGACGAAAATACAATAACCCTGAAAGACCTTGTTGAGCTGCTTGCTAATAAGATTGGAGCGGATGAGCGAAACAACAGTTGCTCGATTACGGCTGAAAGCTTTGCGAAGATCATTCCAGAGTTTGACGGAGAGTCTATACCGGTAAAGAATTGGTTTGACAATTTTGAGCTAAATGCTGCGGCGTACGGTCTAAACATAAAACAGATGTATGTGCAGGCTCGTGCCAAAATGACGAACACAGCAAAGTTCTTTTTGGATTCTACGTACGTACATACACGAATACTCAGAGATGCGTATGCTGCTGGAGACTTAGTTCAGCCGACAATATGTGTGCAGCGCGGATGTGCATGAGCAGCTCCGCGATCGCAAGAAACGCAAGCAGGAATCTTTTCACAAATACCTATTGCAGATGAAACAGATTTCTTCACTTGGCAACATTGATGCACGCTCGGTTATCCGCTATGTTGTGGACGGCCTAAACATGAGGAGCGATTTCAGATACTCTCTCTACAGTTGCAAGTCCAACAAAGAGCTACAGGAGCAGTATGAGGTGTTCGACCGCGTGGTCGACAAGCGGTACAAGCAGAACGACGGAAAGTGGGCGTCGAACCAGAGGAAGCAGCACGATTTCAACGACAGGAAGAGTCACTGCTTCAATTGTGGGTCATCTCCGCAAGGATTGCAAGTCTGCCGTGAAATGCTTCAGTTGCAACAAAGAGGGGCACATGTCAAGAGATTGCCCTGGGTCAGTTGCTGGAGTCCAAGTCGTACGCTGTGCAAGTCGTATGAAAATGGTTAGCATCAATCGCGTGGAAGTGGAGTGTCTTCTAGATACGGGAGCCGATGTATCTATTCTGCGCAAGTACATCTTCAATAAAATACCAAATGTTATTTTGGAGAGATGTGCGTCCATGCTTCGTGGGCTGGGAAATAAGATTACGTGCCCAGTTGGCTACTTTTTGGCTGAGGTTGCAGTAGACCAGGAAATGACGCCACACAAGTTCGTCGTAGTTGAGGATGAGGACATCGAGTATGACGCGCTGCTTGGATTCGATTTCGTCTCGAAGTTTGACTTTTCGCTGTCGGCCGACGGATACAAGTTTTCTTCTCCGCTGGGGGAGAAAGCTTGTAAGGAACCAAACCAGATGAGTATTTATAACATAATTAATACAGATGATGAAATAGATGTTCCTTCGCAGTATGCTAAAGAATGTCTCAGCTGATCATGAACTACATAGCGGCGGATTCGGTAGTAGAAGTCCCAGTCAAGCTGCGAATCGTCCCGGATGGGGAAATCGTCCCATTTCGTCAATCCCCAAGTAGATTTGCGATTGCCGAAGAGAAGGATGTCCAAAAGCATGTCCAAAAGCTGCTGGAATCATTCGCCCATCTACATTTACTTTTGCCAGCCGTTTTGTACTGGTGATCAAAAAGGATGGCACACGGCGTATTTGCGTTGGTTTTCGCAAGCTGAACTCAATGGTGTTGAGAGACTGCTTTCCTGTTCCGGTTATCGACGACGTTCTGCAAAAGCTGCAAAAAGCGAGGTTTTTACTGCGATGGACTTGGAGAATGGTTTCTTCCACGTGGCTGTTGAGGAGGATAGCAAGAAATTTACAGCATTCATTACTAAATACGGATTGTACGAATTTAATAGAACCCCGTTTGGATTTCGGAACTCGCCAGCAGTTTTTATTCGCTACGTAAATTATGTATTCCAAGAGCTGATGAACAGGGATGTACTAGACTTGTACATGGATGACATAATAATTCACGCCGAAACTGCAGAGCAATGTTTGGAGAAGATGAAACTGGTATTTAACACAGCTGGAGCGTTTGGCCTGAAGATAAAGTGGCGAAAATGTCACTTTTTGCAGAAGAAGATTTATTTTTTAGGCCACAACATTGAGGACGGAAACGTATGGCCTGGGCAAGAAAAGACAGCTGCGGTCAGCAAATTTTCGGTGCCGAAAAACGTCAGAGCGGTTCAAGCGTTTTTAGGGCTGACTGGATTTTTCAGAAAATTCGTACTGAATTATTCGCAGATTGCACGCCCATTGACTGACCTGCTGCGAAAAGATGTTTTCTTTCGAATGGCCGAGCCGCAGATGAACGCATTCCAAAGTTTGAAGGACGCATTGACGAAAGAACCCGTTTTAAAGTTGTATATCAGAGGGGCCAAAACAGAGTTACACACGGATGCATCAAAAGATGGATTTGCAGCGGTCTTAATGCAGTGGTTCGACGGCAGACTCCATCCAGTACAATATTGGAGCAAGAAGTCATCAGAAGCTGAGTCCCGCCAGCACAGTTATATCCTTGAAGCAAAGGCCGTTTATTTAGCTGTAAAGAAATTTAGACATTTCCTGCTGGGAACGCCATTTAAGCTGGTAACGGATTGCTCTGCATTTAAGCAAACCCTACAGAAGGCGGATGTGCCAAGAGCAGTCACGCAGTGGATGGTTTATCATCAGGATTTCGAGTTTGCAGTGGAACATCGCCCTGGATAACGGTTGAAGCATGTTGACTGTCTCAGTCGCTATCCCGACCGTGTGATGCTCGTATCCTCGGAGATCACAGCTCGGATCAAAGTGGCACAAGGAAAAGACGAGATGCTAAAGGCAATTATGGAAATTCTGACCAGCTATCCATATGAGGGCTACAAGATTAAAGCTGGACTTGTTTATAAGGAGGTGAAAGGCAACGACCTCCTCGTGATCCCGAAAGCGATGGAAAAATAAGTTATTGTCGACGCCCACAGTGCAGGTAATTTTGCATTACAGAAAACTGTTCACGCTGTTCAACAATTGTATTGGATTCCTCTCTTAGAACAGAATGTTCAGCAGGTGGTGAACAACTGTGTGAGATGCATAATTTTCAACAAAAAACTTGGCAAGAAAGAAGGATTCTTAAGCTGTATTGATAATGGTGACCAACCCCTTCACGCTGCATGTTGATCATCTAGGCCCCATGGATGCCACTGGAAAACAGTATAAGTACATATTTGCGATGGTGGATTCATTCACAAAATTTATTTGGCTGTTCCCAATGAAAACTAAAAGCTGCGAGGAAACGTTGAAGAAGTTAAGGATTTGGTCAGAAATTTTTGGCAACCCTGTGCGGATAGTTTCGGACAGAGGCTCCGCTTTCACGGCCAACTCGTTTGCAGAACATATGAAGGAAAACGGAATCGAGCACGTTTGGAGCACAACCGGAGTTCCCCGTGGAAATGGTCAAGTTGAAAGTGTGAATCGCACAGTTTACTTAAATTTTGACGAACAACGGCAGCAACTGAGAAAAGATGCAAAGATTGAGATTCAACCCGCACAGGAATCATATAAAAAGAACTTTGACCTAAAGCGGAAACCGGAAGTCGACTATAAGGTGGGAGACCTAGTCGCTATACGCCACACACAGTTTGTTGCAGGGAAGAAGTTGGCGGGAGAATATATGGGACCGTACGAAGTTTCAAGTGTCAAGAGGAATGGCAGATACGAGGTTCGGAAGGCAGCAGACTTTGAAGGCCCATCTAACACGTTCACCAGTTGTGATTATATGAAGCTGTGGCGATATGTCCAGGACAATGCGGATGATTGGTCATCTGGGACAGATGATTAGTCAGGAATGGCCGAATGTAAGACGGTTGAGTAAGATAACCAGCAGAATTAAAAGCAGAGCGACAAGAGAGGAGAGAAGCAGAGCAAGAGCAGAAAAAGTCGGACGAGTTCATTCGGGAAGTGACAGTCAGCCGAGAGAGTCGATATTCAGCAGCAGAGTGAAAAAATAGAAACCCGAACGATACTTTAAGAAAAGCCGAAACACGGAAAATATCCTGCAATTATCATTGTTAACCATAATACTTAATATACAACCCTAGTCAAAATTATTTTCACAACACACAATAATTTGCACATCCCAACTTCTTTTAGTTGTTATTCTTGTTGTTGTTGAACAATATCCCTGAAATAAATGTTATCGCGTAGCTTGATCTATGCTGAAGCAACACACAAAGAAATGCGAAAGATAGCGGTTCATAGGACAAAGCTAAAGGCAAAAGAAAAAAAGCTTATCAGTTGTCAAAAGTATTTGCACACGTTTTCGGTGCGTCAAAATTATTTTCACAATGCAATTTCGTCATTAGTATTTGGTTTGCAGCGACAAGTGGCGGTTCGTTTGCTCTAATAAATTCAATTCAGGGAAAATTCAATTAAAATAATCAATTATCTTTTACATTCATCCAAACAAAATGCCTAAATCAAGAGAGTTAACCCTTGAGCTCCGGGCTGAAATTGTTACTAAGTTTAAAGCCGGTATTTCAGCAGCTGAAATCGCTGAATTGTATAAAATTTCGCGCAGAAATGTCTACTATTTAGTAAAAAAGATCAATACAGCTGGCACTTTAAAAAATAAGAAAAGATCAGGCCGAAAACCTGTGTTGGACCAAAGACAATGCAGGCACTTACTAGGAGTTGTAGCGAGCAATCCAAGTGCAAGTCCAGTAAAAATTGCCCAAGAATCAAAAAATATAATTGGAAAACAAATAAGTGATTCTACACTTCGTCGCAGGCTAAAAGAAACTGATTTCAATACATATGTTGTCCGCAAAGTGATTGACATCACACCAACCAACCGAACAAAACGCCTGCAATTTGCATTGGAATATATTAAGAAGCCTCTTGACTTTTGGTTTAATGTTTTATGGACGGATGAGGCTGCATTTCAGTACCAGGGGTCCTACAGCCATCATTTTATGCATTTGAAGAAAAACCAAAAGCATTTGGCAGCCCAGCCAATCAATAGGTTTGGTGGTGGCACAGTCATGTTCTGGGGATGCCTTTCCTATTATGGATTCGGAGACCTCGTACCGATAGAAGGAACTTTAAACCAGAACGGATACGTTCGAATCCTTAATGACCATGCTTTTATGTCAGGAAATAGACTTTTTCCTACTTATGAATGGATTCTTCAGCAGGACAATGCTCCTTGCCACAAAGGTAGGATACCGACACAATTTTTGAGCGGCCTTAATCAGGCGGTTCTTCCTTGGCCCCCACAAAGCCCAGACCTAAATATCATCGAAAACGTTTGGGCTTTTATAAAAAATCAAAGAACCATTGATAAAAATAGAAAACGCGACGGAGTCATCGCTGAAATTGACGAAATTTGGTCAAAATTGACCCTTGAATTTGCCCAAACTTTGGTAAGGTCAATGCCTAATAGACTACAAGCTGTCATTGATGCCAAAGGTGGTGTAACTAAATATTAATAATGTATTTTTATAAAATTAAGAAAATCTTTTGTTAAAATTAGATATTAAGCTGAAATAAATTAAACTAAGTTTTGTGAAATTACTTCTGACGCGAATAAAACGTGTGCAAATACTTTTGACAACTGATAAGCTTTTTTTCTTTTGCCTTTAGCTTTGTCCTATGAACCGCTATCTTTCGCATTTCTTTGTGTGTTGCTTCAGCATAGATCAAGCTACGCGATAACATTTATTTCAGGGATATTGTTCAACAACAACAAGAATAACAACTAAAAGAAGTTGGGATGTGCAAATTATTGTGTGTTGTAAAAATAATTTTGACTAGGGTTGTATATCATTATAATAAACGTCAAGTGAGAGTATTTCTCATCTTACATACATATTTACAATTAGATTTTATTTAATGAATCGTCAATATATATTTCATCATCGCTCGGATTATAGTCTCGAACTATTATAGTTAGAGAGCTGGTTGGATGTTGGTTATTAATATCCTCCATCTATTCACCATCGACCATCCGTTGAACGGGTTGTTCATAGGGTTTTCCGTTCCGAAAATTTCACGTTAGTCCGTCATCCAAGTTTGACGAACCTTGTACCCTATTCACACAGAGGGGGTCTACGCTTCAGCAACCAAATTCCGCTTCAGCGACTTTTTTCCATAAGAAATACACTTGTTATAAATAAAAGGGGAAAAGTAGGTACAACTGGCATAAGTATTCCAGTGTTTTTATTAAGAATTTTATCGAGCTCACGTGATTTTTGTGTTAAACGTTTTGCGATAATTTTTGAAAAAGAAATGCATTTGAACTGCAATGGTGCCCTTACAAGGAAATTCTTGTTGGTGCAGACCCAAGGAGCCTTCCAACGGCTTAGAATCCAGCAATTGATCTTATCATGAAACGAAGTATTAATATGCTCTTTTTTTAAGAAATTGACTAACCTCCAGCTTATGTCCTTCTTGGCAAGACCTGTTTAATCTAAAGAAAAAACCAGTTAAAGGCGAGGAAGGTGTTATAAATACTTAAAAGCTCAAATTGGTTCTAACTTGCGAAAATTCTCATGGCGTCACTGATGGCCCAATAATACATATTTAATTTTTCCTAGTGAAAATCTCATCATCAGCATTGCACATGCTAGCGTTCACACTGTATTTGGCTTGGCGTTTTTTTTTTTTCCGAACAACTTTACTTATATATTTTTTATTTATTTCGCCAACACTTGGTACCTTAACTGTCTACTTGTCTATTACTAAACTAAATACTAAGGGACGAAAAGTAATTGTAAAGGGTTTTCTTAATTAATTCCCTGGGGGAGCATGGGTCCAGCCGCATGTGAGATGGAAGTTTGTTCCAGTAGAACAAGGCTCTACACAGAGGCTCATTAAAAGCATAGTTAGCTCTATAGGCCGGAATAAAAAAAGGTTCAAATGACCTTAAAGACCTACCAGGTACGGAAAAGCCTATGCTACTCAGCAATGCAGGGCAGTCTATTTTGGAGAGAAGCAGGTCACAAATAAAAACTAGTGCGCTAGTTGTTCTACGATCTTGATCTGTGATCTAGGAATTTTTTTTGAATACGCTCAATACGATTGATGTGTGTAGTACCAGTCGGACTCTAGACAAACGAAGCATATTCCAATCTGGACCTAATGAACGAAGAAAATAGGCTTAGTTTCGTGTACGGATCTTTAAATTGCGTGGAATTTCGTTTTACAAAACCATACATAGCGTATGCCTTTGGAATTATGTAATTTATGTGATCAATGAAAGTAAATTTAGTATCAAACATAACTCCTAGGTCCAGTGGTTCATTTCTTAAGGAAAGAACATGGAAACTAATGGAATACGAGCTAAGGACATTAATTAATCGTTTGCTGTACCTAACGTAGAAACATTTTGACACGTTCAGAGGCAACTTGTTACGAGAACACCTATTTCCCACCTTTTCAAGGTCATTTTGAAGAAGTTCACTATCGGAGATTGAATTCACAGACCTAAATATTTTAATATCGTCCGCAAACAACAGGAATTCAGAATTTGTTATGCAATAGCTTAAATCATTAATGAAGATGATGAATAGAAACGGACCCAATGCACTTCCCTGAGGAAGGCCAGAAGTAGCCACATACGGGTTTGAGAAAACACCATTGCACTCTACTCTATAAATCCGCGCATCTAAATAAGATTTAAACCAATTTAATAATGATGAATGAAATCCCAATTTATGCAATTTTGCCAATAGAGCATTATGGGAGACTTTGTCAAATGCTTTGGCGAAGTCGGTGTAGACTACATCAACTTGATGATGACTGATGAACGAGTGGATGCAAAAAAGATTAAACGTAGCTAAGTTAGTGGTAGTTGACCTTCCAGGCATAAAACCATGTTGGTTAGGACTGATGATCCGACCAGCAAGAAAAGTTAGCTGCTTAGCTACAATTCGTTCAAACATTTTTGAGACATTACTTAGCTTTGCAATTGGCCTATAATTTGAAACAATATTTTTGTTACCAGACTTGAATATAGGAGAAACTGTGGCAAGTTTCCATCTAGGCGCAAATACGCCAGTGAAAAGAGACTTGTTGAATATCATTTTTAGGGGCTCACAAAGAACACCTATACAGTTTTTCAAAATAAATGGAGAAAGGCCATCGCAGTCTAATTTTCCTGAGTCGTTAAAACTCTCAGCCGCCATATGACAGTCCAAATCAGTAACATCTAAGCACCCAATATTTAGCATCGTGGCAATGGCACTAAGTGAATCATCGTCATTCCACAGCGAGCTCGGTTCAAAGTTAGATGCAAAGTACTTAGCAAAGACATAATCTGAAATACAATATCTGAAGAAGCTGAAAGACTTTCATATGACATATGGGAAGGAAAGTAGGAGGTTGTTCGTTTAGAATTGACAAAGTGCCAGAATGCTTTAGGATTGGTAGTTAGTTTACACTCTATATCAGCAATATATTGGCTGTATAAGAATTTATTGAGGAACTCAAACTCACGCTTATGTTGTTTGTACCGATCAAAGTCAGCAGCATCACCGCTTTCTATGTAGCGCTTATAGAATTTATTTCGGAGATTTTTGTCTTTTTTAGTCCTTTTGTGTACCATGGTAGTCTATAAGAACTTTGAACTCTAGTTTTATCGTATCTGCCTATAATAGTAGAGAGAAAAGGTATAAAAACTTCGTAGGTTGTATTCACATCCGCATGCGAGAGGACTTCCGCCCATCTGATATTAGAAATATCACTACGGATAGAATCTAAACTGCTAGAATTAATATAGGTAAGAGGCAAGCGAGAATTATTTGGTGAGAAAATATAACAGGTAATTAAGATTAATAGGGGCTTGTGATGAGCATCACACGCAGCTAGAGGATTATCGCTGCCACATAAAGTAAGGCATAAATCAGGGTGTACAAAAATTAGATCTAAAAGCTTATTTAAGTTATTAAATACATGGTAATCTGGACTAATCCCATACTAAGAAGCTCATCGATGACTATGATTTCGTGGGGAAGGTGCAAATTACTGGGAACTATTGCTGAAGACTCAAGATCATGAGCCCACACGAGCGAAGATAGGTTGAAGTCGCCCAAAACACATATATATTGGCCATCTTCCAGCTCCTGGTATAGGTGGGCAATGTTGTCCACATGCGCTTTATATAAATCAAAACTGCTGCTTGGGGGTATGTATGGTACTGTAATATGTTTAAACGTGTAGGATTTTCCATAAAGCCCAAATAATATAAGTCCAATTCATTTAGGTTTGATATCCATTTGGATGATTTTTGTTTGTATTGTATTCGGAGCAGAGCAGCCGTTGTTGCCGCTCTGAGCTCAAAAGAGTTTCTTCACCAACTTAATTTACTTAGGAGCTAAGGAGGTCTAAGTCTCATAGCGGCGCTGCCAACAGCGGCAGCGGAGAGACGCCTATATATTCTTAAGTATATAGCTATGCTCACTTAGTCTGGAGCGCGGAGTTATATGTATGTACTTGACTTTGGCTGAGCGGCTGGCGTGTGCAAGAGAATGCTGACACTTGCACTTTCTGTATACGCCGCCGATCGACTCATGTTTCGCCCACTTTAGGGTTTTGACCGAGCCTTTGTTTATGTAAACACTGCAACAAAGTGTTACAGTGTGTTTAATTCAAGTACTCTTGGTACAGTAGATATTCAATATAAGTGCATACTACATCTCCCTCCTTTTGAAAAATAACGTAATATAATGGAGTTATTTTTTTTGAGCAAACTTTGAGAAAATTGATATTATTTATAGCAATAAGATTAAAATTATTTTTTGTTTTTAATTTGTTTTTCTATTTTTTTTTTTGTGTTTAATTATTTTAGATATGGTTATTTTATATGCTCTTATATTATGTATGGTCATAAGTGATATATTTATGGTATACAAATTGATTATGAAATAAAGAGTTTTAATCTATCTTTATGTACTATTTGTTTTTTATTTGTATTATTTATTATAGTTATGTTATCTCTATCTCCTATTTGTTCTACCCTATAAGGACCTGTATATTTCGAATCTAACTTATGTCCTGTTTCATTTTTCAATAAAACCTGATCTCCTATTTTTAAATCGAAATCTAAACTAGTTTTGTCGTAACTAATTTTCTGTTTTAACTTATGAGATTCTAGCATTAGTCTAGCTCTCTTAATTGCCTGTTCTAATCTAAATTTGGATTCCTTAGCATAATCTTCTATATTATAAAGGGGTTTTATTTTATCTATGCTATTAAAATGTTTTGGTAGATTTGAAGTTTTACCAAAAACTAGCTCATATGGACAATAGTCATGTGCCATAGATGGAGTTGTATTAAAACAAGAGACGAAGTATCGTAGCCATACATCCCAATCTGTTTTGTCAACTGAGATGTATGAACGAATGAACTCATTGAGTGTTCTGTGGCTTTGCTCCACGGTACCTACAGTCTGGTGGTGGTGTGCAGTTGAAGTTATGTTTTTAATATGTAAGTATTTACATAGATCTTCAATAATTGAATTTTTATATTCTGTTCCCATGTTCGTAATGAACGTTTTCATTGGACCGTACTTCATTGGACCGTACTTCAAATATAGCGTTTGCTACTGTATTTGCACTTTTATTTGGTATAGGTATAGCTACTAGGTATTTAGTTAAATCGCAGATGAGTGTTACTGCGTATTCGTTTCCATTATTAGATTTTGGAAGTGGACCAATAGTATCTACAATTACTATATCAAAAGCTCTTTGTGGAGTTTCGGTTATAGTTAGTGGGGTCTTAGTATGTTTAGTCGTTTCCGACTTTTGGCATTTAGGACATTTCTTTATGTACTCTTTTATGTCTTCGGACATATTTTTCCAGTAATAGTGTCTCTGGACCTTGGCCAAGGTTCTTGTAATGCCTGTATGACCACCTTGCATTGGATCATGATGGAATGTAGACAATATAGCTTCTTTTTCTTTATAATTTTTGATTACGGACACCTGGTTGAGTAGCGCTACTCTCAATGATTTCAATATATTATTGCCCATCATTTTAAAATTATCAATTTAAACATGTTCAAAGATATTTTCCCACGGTGCCACTTTGAGTTGGCTGACTTTGTGAATACCGGCCTGCTTTTCAAGTCCTTGAAAGAATTGACATAAGTCAATGGTTCCATTTTTATACAAATCGCTAACATCATATCTTGCTGTAATTTTCTTTCCGTGCTTAAATAAACACATTTTATTATTTACATGCAAGGTCACTACTTTACGTACTTCATCGTTATTAATGACTTCATATACGTTGGGCTTTGAAGCTTTTTCTATAGATTGCTTATGCAATTCTATTTGACCTTTTCCTGCGCAGGATTTTTGTCTACTTTGGTTTCTGGTAGTGACTTTCAGAATTGTATTGCTTGTTTGTATATTTTTTAAGCCTGTGATGGTTATTCTAGAGAGCGCATCGGCTACATAGTTATCTTTACCTTTTAGATACTCTACCGTCAAATTATATTCCTCCAATTCAAGTCTTATTCGTGTTAGTTTGGAACTGGGATTTAACATTGAAAATAAATAGGTAAGTGCTCTATGGTCTGTTTTGACAGTGAAGTGTCCACCATAAATATATGGTCTGAAGTGTGTTATTGCCCAATGAATGGATGCTAATTCTTGTTCTGTAGTGCTCTTGTTGCCACTGGAAGCTGTAGTCTTTTTTTGTTTTGAGTTAGGACTGCTCCACAAGCGTTTTTGCTAGCATCTGTGATTATGCAAAATTCTTTGCTGAAATCTGGGTATTGCAACAGAGTGGGATTTATTAATGCTGATTTAAGATGTTCGAAGGCGTTTTGACATTGTGTTGTCCATTCGAATTTTACATCTTTCTTACATAATCTTCTTATGTGACGGGAGTATTCAGCAAAATTTTTTATAAAACGTCTGTAATAATTGCAAAATGCAATGAATCTTCTAGCGCTGTCCGCATCATGTGGGACTGGATAATTTTGAATTACGTCGTATTTTTTGTCGTCGGGCAAGATTCCTTTATCTGTGCATTTATGTCCTAAGAAAGTGACTTCATGCATGAAAAATGAACATTTTTCAGGATGTAACTTCAAGTTGTGTTTCCCACATTTCTCGAAAACATCAGTTAAGTTCTTGAGCATATGTTTTTCGGAACAACATATGACTATTAAGTCATCCATATAAAGAAATGCTTGCGAAGGTTCTAATCCAGAGAAAGCTATAGTCATCATTTTTTGAAAAGAGTTTGGCGCTATTTTTAAACCGAATGGTAGTCGCGTGAAGCGATACGAACCATTGTTTGTTGATAAAGATGTTATATCCCGTGAACTTCTTTCCAGTTCAATTTGATGAAAACCTGACATTAAGTCAATGCATGAGAAATCGATTCTAGGGAGTGGAAATTTATCAGACAAGAGTTTTTTATTAATTTGACGATAGTCAATTACTAATCGCCATTTTTTATTTTCCGAATTTGGAAGTGACTTTTTTGGTACGAACAAAAGTGGGCTATTATAAGGTGATACAGAGGGTTCCACTATTTCACCATTAATGAGTTTTTGGACTTGTTTTTGAATTTTGTCTTGTTGACTATGAGGATTTCTATAATTTTTTATATATACGGGTTCATCATCAATTAATCTCAGCCTTTGTTTATAAAAATTATTGGTAGTGATCGATTCGGTTTCTAGTCCGAATACATCACTGTACTAGGTGCATAACACTGTAAGTTGTTCATTGAATTGAGGCGGGAAGTTTTTTGCAAGTTGGGATAATACAATTTTTTGTCTGTCTTCTAAGTCCGTTTTTACTATTTCGTAGTTCTAAAGTGGTTCATGATGAATGTTTTTGATATAGACAATTTAATCTGTGTTTGTAGTATTTATATATGCATTTTGGACTGTTGCTATGGTATTTGCGATGTAGATACCATGCTGAATTTCTTGATTCGGAATAAGTACACTGTCTTCTTCTGAATTTATTTCGATTTTTCGGACGACTTGGGATCTTGCTGGCAGAATCAGGGAGTTGTTGCCAGAACTGTATGCTATTGGAACATAAATTGGATGTTTTAGGTTATTTGGTCTTATTATAAGCCAGTCTTCAGACGGCTTGAAGTCTAATTGATATCTTTTGATAAAATCGATTCTAGTATTCCATCACATGGAATAGCGAATTGCATATTAACGACATGGAAATCATGTTGAATTATGTTCTTAGAAGTTTGAATTTCAATAGAAGTTAAGCCTTTTGATTTGGTAACTTCCTGACTTATACCCTGTATGTTTATGATGTGATTGTCTTGAATGTTTTGAAAATTATCGGAATTTTCCTTCAATATGGATATTTCCGCACCTGTGTCTAGTAGGAGAACTAATTCTTTTCCTGTTGCTACGTTCATGAAAGTGACAAATGTATTTTGACTGAGATTTAGAGTGTGAATTTTGATGTTGTTTACTGTCGTGTATCTAAAGGTGGTTGGGAGTTTCCCGAATTTGTTTGTGCTACTCTAACATTGTTATTGTGGTTGTTGTTGTTTCCCCCACGGCTGTTTCCGCCGCTGGTGTTTCCACCACGGTTGTTGTTTCTGTAATAATTGTTATTTTGGTTATTGTTATTTCTGTTATAACCATTGTTTTGATTAATTTTTGTAATATAGGACAGTGTTTGGCTGTCCGGTTGCTTCTGTGCAACTGTTTACAAATTTTGATATGGCCTCATTCATTGTATTGAAGGTACCAGCTTGCATGATAGTTTTTACCTTATCGATTGTGCAATTTTTAGTCATTGCTTTCACTGCATGCCGAGTGGAATAACTTCTGGCTAACTCTAGGGATAAGCCATCTGTTATAAATGCACCTTCTAAAGATTTCGCCATCTGCTCAACCTCTTGTGTGTACTGGTTGGCAGTTTTATTGCGTTGCTGTAGGTTCATCAGTTTTGCTGACAACACTTCTACAGTTTCGCCTTTGACGTTCTTTTTATACCCTTGCAGAGGGTATAATGATTTCAGTCACAAGTTTGCAACGCAGTGAAGGAGACGTTTCCGACCCCATAAAGTATATATATTCTTGATCAGCATCACTAGACGAGTCGATCTAACCATGTCCGTCTGTCCGTCCGTTTCTACGCAAACTAGTCTCTCAGTTTGAAAGCTATCGGGCTGAAACTTTCCCAAAAGTCTTATATCTTTTGCAGGAAGTATATAAGTCGGAACCAGCCGGATCGGACAACTATATCTTATAGCTCCCATAGGAATAATCGGAAAAAAAAATTTTAAAAAATTATATCTTTGGTGTTTTTTAACATATTACCTCCTTTCCTTGGAAATATCATTTTTTAACTAGTTTTGAATTTCGAATTAAATTTTTATCAAAATCGGAAGACTATATCATATAGCTGCCATAGGAACGATCGTAAAATTGGTGGGAAAATAATATGAAACAAATTATAGCTTCGGTGTTCCTTAACATATAACCTCCTACGCTTGGAAATAACATTTTTTAATTAGTTCTGAATTTTAAATTTTAAATTTAAAAATAAAATGAAACAAATTATAGCTTCTGTATTGGGAATAACATTTTTTGTATTTTTAAAAATTTCGTATTTAAATTTAATAAAAATCGGACGACTCTAACATATAGCTGTCAAAGAAACGGCCAGCGAAATGTTGAAATAATTATTTTAAAAAAAAGTTTGCTTTGTTGATTTTGATCGTATTTTCCTTTACTCTGGGTATAGAATATTTTAACTTTTCAGAATTACGAAATTAATTTTACACAAAAAACTGACGACTATAATATTTTGCTGAATGGGGCGGTGTTAGGACACGAATAACATGGATACAGGTGTCCAAATTATAAGGTAGGATACCCGTTTTGCCTATTTTAGATTACAGAAATAACCCTAACAAGGTTGCCACGAAGCTAGATAACAGGTAATAATGCAGTTATTACGCAATCCTTAAATTAGGAAATCAACTTGGCTTACCTAATTTACCTACGAACTGTCCCTAAAATCAGGCATTGTCCGCCATCGAAAGGGTTATATGAAGGTTAATAGCAGGTATGATTCAAACCCATATATTGACTCGTAATCCTAATCCCCGTATTAGTCTGTGAAAACCAGTTGCCGAGTGACAACGTATACATTGTTGTGTGTATCTTTTATATTCAATTAATATAAACACACCGAAAGTATAAGGTGAAAAGTGAATGAAAATCCACCAAAAAGTACAAGGTGAAATGTGAATATAAGCCCATAAAAAAGTAAAAGGTGAAAAGTGACCAAAAGGTATAAAATGAAAAGTGAAAAAAGTGTGTATTTTTATAAAGTAAAACAGGATTCATAAATTCGTATCACATAAGTCTCTTCTGGTGAAATTCAGGTTGAACATCAATAAATATTTACCAGAATCCCGACCAAAGAGATTTTGATAATCTCTGACAAATTATAACCCCTAAACTTTTATACAATTATTTTTTAACAGCAAAATAAAGAGAATGCCGCGCATATCATCTTTATCTCAAGAGCAGCGCCGCCAAGTTGCGCTTAGACGAAGCCGAGCCCAATATGCTTAAAATGCGTCACAAATAAGGACCCGTAATGCGCAGCACATTGCCTTGGCCCGTACAAGTAATTTGGAGGTAGCAGAAGAAGCTCGCTCGCGAAATTCCGCTGCTCGCTCTCAGAGAAGGAGAAGCGAAAGAATTCGAGCCAGCGAACGATTGAGGAGCACTGACATTCGCGCTACCTGGAGAGCGAACGAGGAAAATCGAGGACTCGAGCGCACACGGGACGCTGCAGCGCGCGCAATGGTCAGGTCGGATTCCTAGGAGCGACGACGAGAGCAGTCGCGAAACACTGCTGATCATGCTACCTGGAGATCGATTGGGGAAAATCGAGGACCCGAGCGCGCACGGGACGCTGTAGCGCGCGCAATGGTCAGGTCGGATTCCGAGGAGCGACGACGAGAGCAGCCGAGAAACACTGCTGACCCTGCTACCTGGAGATCGTTTGGAGAAAATCGAGGACCGGAGCGCGCACGTGACGCTGTAGCGCGCGCAATGGTCAGGTCGGATTCCGAGAGCAGTCGCGAAACACTGCTGATCATTCTACTTGGAGATCGATCGAGGAAAATCGAGGACCAGAGCGCGCACGGGACGCTGTAGCGCGCGCAATAGTCAGGTCGGATTCCGAGGAGCGACGACGAGAGCAGTCGCGAAACACTGCTGATCATGCTACCTGGAGATCGATCGAGGAAAGTAGAGGATTCGAGCGTTTACGGGACGCAGCAGCTCATAGGATCACCAGGAACAACCCTATCACTAGGACACAGGAGCAAAGGACCAACACAGTGCATCATCGGAACACAAGACTTCAGCAAAGATTTCGGGAACAACAAATTCAGGAAATGGCTGACGAGCGTCTTCTCACATACAGGTCGAGTTCACAAAATCGACAGGCGGAATCTTCCAGACAGTCACAGCGCAAAATTGCTGCAAGAGCACAACTTCCAGAGGATGAACGAGAGGATCAACGGGAACGCCAGCGACGGAGGAGTCGAGCTACGGCAAGGGAACAATATCTTCGTAACATTAAGGACGGACCAACTAAGTTTTGTACGTGCTGTGGAGGAACGTGGTTTCCATCTCAGGTAAGTGGTTTGAACATACGTACTATTTCTTCTAAATACCCCAATTTTATTCTAGACAATGCCTTTTATTTAAGCAGAAGCAATTAATATAAACACACCGAAAGTATAAGGTGAAAAGTGAATGAAAATCCACCAAAAAGTACAAGGTGAAATGTGAATATAAGCCCATAAAAAAGTAAAAGGTGAAAAGTGACCAAAAGGTATAAGGTGAAAAGTGAAAAAAGAGTGTAAAGTAAAACAGGATTCATAAATTCGTATCACATAAGTCTCTTCTGGTGAAATTCAGGTGGAACATCAATAAATATTTACCAGAATCCCGACCAAAGAGATTTTGATAATCTCTGACAAATTATAACCCCTTAACTTTTATACAATTATTTTTTAACAGCAAAATAAAGAGAATGCCGCGCATATCATCTTTATCTCAAGAGCAGCGCCGCCAAGTTGCGCTTAGACGAAGCCGAGCCCAATATGCTCAAAATGCGTCACAAATAAGGACCCGTAATGCGCAGCACATTGCCTTGGCCCGTACAAGTAATTTGGAGGTAGCAGAAAAAGCTCGCTCGCGAAATTCCGCTGCTCGCTCTCAGAGAAGGAGAAGCGAAGGAATTCGAGCCAGCGAACGATTGAGGAGCACTGACAATCGCGCTACCTGGAGAGCGAACGAGGAAAATCGAGGACTCGAGCGCACACGGGACGCTGAAGCGCACGCAAGCGCCAGGTCGAATTCCGAAGAGCGACGACGACAGCAGGTGCAAAATACTGCTGACCATGCTACCTGGATATCGATCGGGGAAAATCGAGGACTCGAGCGCACACGGGACCCTGCAGCGCGCGCAATGGTCAGGTCGGATTCCGAGGAGCGACGACGAGAGCAGTCGCGAAACACTGCTGATCATGCTACCTGGAGATCGATTGGGGAAAATCGAGGACCCGAGCGCGCACGGGACGCTGTAGCGCGCGCAATGGTCAGGTCGGATTCCGAGGAGCGACGACGAGAGCAGCCGCGAAACACTGCTGACCATGCTACCTGGAGATCGTTTGGAGAAAATCGAGGACCGGAGCGCGCACGTGACGCTGTAGCGCGCGCAATGGTTAGGTCGGATTCCGAAGAGCGACGTCGACAGCAGGTGCAAAATACTGCTGACCATGCTACGTGGAGATCGATCGAGGAAAATCGAGGACCAGAGCGCGCACGGGACGCTGTAGCGCGCGCAATAGTCAGGTCGGATTCCGAGGAGCGACGACGAGAGCAGTCGCGAAACACTGCTGATCATGCTACCTGGAGATCGATCGAGGAAAATAGAGGACTCGAGCGTTTACGGGACGCAGCAGCTCATAGGATCACCAGGAACAACCCTATCACTAGGACACAGGAGCAAAGGACCAACACAGTGCATCATCGGAACACAAGACTTCAGCAAAGATTTCGGGAACAACAAATTCAGCAAATGGCTGACGAGCGACTTCTCACATACAGGTCGAGTTCACAAAATCGACAGGCGGAATCTTCCAGACAGTCACAGCGCAATATTGCTGCAAGAGCACAACTTCCAAAGGATGAACGAGAGGATCAACGGGAACGCCAGCGACGGAGGAGTCGAGCTACGGCACGGGAACAATATCTTCGTAACATTAAGGACGGACCAACTAAGTTTTGTACGTGCTGTGGAGGAACGTGGTTTCCATCTCAGGTAAGTGGTTTGAACATACGTACTATTTCTTCTAAATACCCCAATTTTAGTCTAGACAATGCCTTTTATTTAAGCAGAAGCAATTAATATAAACACACCGAAAGTATAAGGTGAAAAGTGAATGAAAATCCACCAAAAAGTACATGGTGAAATGTGAATATAAGCCCATAAAAAAGTAAAAGGTGAAAAGTGACCAAAAGGTATAAGGTGAAAAGTGAAAAAAGTGTGTATTTTTATAAAGTAAAACAGGATTCATAAATTCGTATCACATAAGTCTCTTCTGGTGAAATTCAGGTGGAACATCAATAAATATTTACCAGAATCCCGACCAAAGAGATTTTGATAATCTCTGACAAATTATAACCCCTTAACTTTTATACAATTATTTTTTAACAGCAAAATAAAGAGAATGCCGCGCATATCATCTTTATCTCAAGAGCAGCGCCGCCAAGTTGCGCTTAGACGAAGCCGAGCCCAATATGCTCAAAATGCGTCACAAATAAGGACCCGTAATGCGCAGCACATTGCCTTGGCCCGTAGAAGTAATTTGGAGGTAGCAGAAGAAGCTCGCTCGCGAAATTCCGCTGCTCGCTCTCAGAGAAGGAGAGGCGAAAGAATTCGAGCCAGCGAACGATTGAGGAGCACTGACAATCGCGCTACCTGGAGAGCGAACGAGGAAAATCGAGGACTCGAGCGCACACGGGACGCTGAAGCGCACGCAAGCGCCAGGTCGAATTCCGAAGAGCGACGACGACAGCAGGTGCAAAATACTGCTGACCATGCTACCTGGATATCGATCGGGGAAAATCGAGGACTCGAGCGCACACGGGACCCTGCAGCGCGCGCAATGGTCAGGTCGGATTCCGAGGAGCGACGACGAGAGCAGTCGCGAAACACTGCTGATCATGCTACCTGGAGATCGATTGGGGAAAATCGAGGACCCGAGCGCGCACGGGACGCTGTAGCGCGCGCAATGGTCAGGTCGGATTCCGAGGAGCGACGACGAGAGCAGCCGCGAAACACTGCTGACCATGCTACCTGGAGATCGTTTGGAGAAAATCGAGGACCGGAGCGCGCACGTGACGCTGTAGCGCGCGCAATGGTTAGGTCGGATTCCGAAGAGCGACGACGACAGCAGGTGCAAAATACTGCTGACCATGCTACGTGGAGATCGATCGAGGAAAATCGAGGACCAGAGCGCGCACGGGACGCTGTAGCGCGCGCAATAGTCAGGTCGGATTCCGAGGAGCGACGACGAGAGCAGTCGCGAAACACTGCTGATCATGCTACCTGGAGATCGATCGAGGAAAATAGAGGACTCCAGCGTTTACGGGACGCAGCAGCTCATAGGATCACCAGGAACAACCCTATCACTAGGACACAGGAGCAAAGGACCAACACAGTGCATCATCGGAACACAAGACTTCAGCAAAGATTTCGGGAACAACAAATTCAGGAAATGGCTGACGAGAGACTTCTCACATACAGGTCGAGTTCACAAAATCGACAGGCGGAATCTTCCAGACAGTCACAGCGCAATATTGCTGCAAGAGCACAACTTCCAGGGGATGAACGAGAGGATCAACGGGAACGCCAGCGACGGAGGAGTCGAGCTACGGCAAGGGAACAATATCTTCGTAACATTAAGGACGGACCAACTAAGTTTTGTACGTGCTGTGGAGGAACGTGGTTTCCATCTCAGGTAAGTGGTTTGAACATACGTACTATTTCTTCTAAATACCCCAATTTTAGTCTAGACAATGCCTTTTATTTAAGCAGAAGCAATTAATATAAACACACCGAAAGTATAAGGTGAAAAGTGAATGAAAATCCACCAAAAAGTACAATGTGAATATAAGCCCATAAAAAAGTAAAAGGTGAAAAGTGACCAAAAGGTATAAGGTGAAAAGTGAAAAAAGTGTGTAACAAAATAATAAAGTATTATTATAATTTTTTCCTTTGGTAAGTATTTTTATAAAACAGGATTCATAAATTCGTATCACATAAGTCTCTTCTGGTGAAATTCAGGTTGAACATCAATAAATATTTACCAGAATCCCAAAGAGATTTTGAAAATCTCTGACAAATTATAGCCCCTTAACTTTTTTACAATTATTTTTTAAGAGCAAAATAAAGAGAATGCCGCGCATATCATCTTTATCTCAAGAGCAGCGCCGCCAAGCTGCGCTTAGACGAAGCCGAGCCCAATATGCTCAAAATGCGTCACAAATAAGGACCCGTAATGTGCAGCACATTGCCTTGGCCCGTACAAGTAATTTAAAGGTAGCAGAAGAAGCTCGCTCGCGAAATTCCGCTGCTCGCTCTCAGAGAAGGAGAAGCGAAAGAATTCGAGCCAGCGAACGATTGAGGAACACTGACAATCGCGCTACCTGGAGAGCGAACGAGGAAAATCGAGGACTCGAGCGCACACGGGACGCTGAAGCGCACGCAAGCGCCAGGTCGAATTCCGAAGAGCGACGACGACAGCAGGTGCAAAATACTGCTGACCATGCTACCTGGATATCGATCGGGGAAAATCGAGGACTCGAGCGTACACGGGACGCTGCAGCGCGCGCTATGGTCAGGTCGGATTCCGAGGAGCGACGACGAGAGCAGTCGCGAAACACTGCTGATCATGCTACCTGGAGATCGATTGGGGAAAATCGAGGACCCGAGCGCGCACGGGACTCTGTAGCGCGCGCAATGGTCAGGTCGGATTCCGAGGAGCGACGACGAGAGCAGCCGCGAAACACTGCTGACCATGCTACCTGGAGATCGTTTGGAGAAAATCGAGGACCGGAGCGCGCACGTGACGCTGTAGCGCGTTCAATGGTTAGGTCGGATTCCGAAGAGCGACGACAACAGCAGGTGCAAAATACTGCTGACCATGCTACGTGGAGATCGATCGAGGAAAATCGAGGACCAGAGCGCGCACGGGACGCTGTAGCGCGCGCAATAGTCAGGTCGGATTCCGAGGAGCGACGACGAGAGCAGTCGCGAAACACTGCTGATCATGCTACCTGGAGATCGATCGAGGAAAATAGAGGATTCGAGCGTTTACGGGACGCAGCAGCTCATAGGATCACCAGGAACAACCCTATCACTAGGACACAGGAGCAAAGGACCAACACAGTGCATCATCGGAGGCGCTGTAGTCAATGTTCCAATTTCAGTACCTGATACTGTAAGCGTACTCCCGCGCACCTTTGATTCGACCCATTTAATCTAGGTCCATTTAAAAAGAAAGTTAGAATATTCCCATATTTTCATGACGGAAACTATTCGACCCGCTCGGGTTATTCAAGCTGTACGATTCTTGGTTAACACTGAGCTCTACAGAAAGCACAACATTTCCTTTGACCGTGATTGGCTCAATCAAATGGGAGCCGAAGAAGAGATACCTTTCATCGCAGATGAATCTGACCGAGAAGTCGTAGAAGAGCTTCTTCGTCAACATTCTCAATCAAATGACGCGCAAGAAGGTGATTTAAATCCCGGAGGTCATGAAACCCTATTAGAAAACGATGATATTGGACTTCAGCGTATTGCTATGGCTCCCGGAGAAGGCCGCATTCCAACAAATTTAACCCTTGATGACGACGCAGAAGAACTTTCCTTCCCAACTATTTCTTGCGGCGAAATATTTAAGGGGAATTCGTCCTATGCAAAAAAAGCAAGATCGCAAATTCGCTTTTACGACCGTCGTTGCGCAGTAGTGCCCAAAGTCCTTTATATGTACAAATTTTATGAAATGCAACGAATTCAAAGTTCTATTTCCATTGCCCTACGAAAAAAATCAGGTGCAGTAACTGCTGCAAATGTGAGGGATAATTCATTTGTTGACAGTCTTGTACAACATGACGATGGATTTCACATTCTAAAAGGGCTCCGTTCAGCTCCAGCACACTGGGAGGCAGAAAAAAAGAAAGTTATAGCCATAATAAGACAATTTGGGTTGCCTACATTCTTCATAACCCTCTCTGCTGCTGAATCTAAATGGAACGAACTCTTAGTTATTCTATCTCTTTTATTGGATAGCAGAGACATTACTGAGGAAGAGGCAGCAGATCTTTCTAGCGCCGAAAAAGCTAGATTAATTCGATCGGACCCAGTAACGTGCTCCCGGTACTTCGACAACAGGTTCCGGCAAATAATGAAATTATTTAAAAGCTCCGAGATATTTGGTGAGTTAAGACGCGTCCATTATTATTGGAGGATCGAGTTCCAGCACAGAGGATCGCCGCACTCTCATGGCATGTATTGGTTTTCTGGTGCCCCAAAGCTAGAAGGACTCGATAACGCCGAAGAGGTCACCCGCTTTATTGATCGTTTCATTACTACCAGCGGGGACGATCCTGAAATTCATGAAGTAATTCAATATCAGCGCCATAAGCACAGCGCTTCATGTTTAAGGGAACTGCGAGGACAACCATTCTGCCGTTTTAATATGCCATACCCACCAATGCCTGAAACTCTGGTTTTGTATCCATTTGAAGAAAACGAATCCAACGTTGAAGAATATAAAAAAATATTTAAAAAAGTTAAAGAGCTCCTAAAGTCTGTTTCCGAAGAAGAATCGGCCATGTTTTAGAATTTTGAATATTTTCTCAGCCATCTTGAAATTTCATATGAGGAGTACAAGTTCGCCATTCGGTCTAGCTTAAAAAAGCCCCAAGTATTTATTCGTCGCCAATTTTCTGATAGGTTGCTAAATGCTTACAATAGAAATATTTTAGGCTTGCATAGAGCAAACATGGATATTCAATTCATTCTAGATGCTTACGCCTGTTGTAGTTATATAATTAACTACATAAATAAATCCAACCGTGGCGTGTCGCAACTGATTCGAGAAGCAATGACAGAAATAAGCCATGGAAGTGTTTCCGTCAAAAGAAAATTGCAGCATTTAGGGAGCAAGTTTATTAACGCTACAGAAATATCTGCCCAAGAAGCTGCATACAACATTTTAGGTTTACACTTGTCTGAGGCTAGTGAAGGGAATGTTTTTATTAACACTTGCCATCCAGATAAAAGGGTCCGGATAGTCCGATCTAACAGAGAATTAGAACAGCTTCCCGCAAACTCAACAGATATTTTTGAGAGAAATTTACTTGATCGATACGTGCAAAGACATGAACAACCAGAATCGTTATGTCTTGAGGAATTTGCGGCTTGGTTCAAATTCTCCATGCTAAATGCACGGTCAGAACAGTCAAACGAAGAATATGACGAACCAATCGACTTTGATGCAGATGAAGAAAATAACCTTGCTGTACAAAGTTACCAAATGCTGGATGGGACTGGTAGGGTAGAAACACGTAATCATGCCCTAATTCTTAGGTGGGTTCGCTTCAGTTTAAGCTCTTCTCCATCAGATTATTTTAGAGAGCACGTTATGCTCTTTTTCCCATGGAGAAGTGAAGAGACGGAACTCATTGCAAACGACAATGAAAGCACATTTAGAAATAATTTTGAAATTTAATAAAAATCGGACGACTCTAACATGTAGCTGTCAAAGAAACGGCCAGCGAAATAAGGAAATAATTATATAAAAAAAAAAATTTTGCTTTGTTGATTTTGATCGTATTTTCCTTTACTCTGGGTATAGAATATTTTAACTTTTCAGAATTACGAAATTAATTTTACACAAAAAACTGACGACTATAATATTTTGCTGAATGGGGCGGTGTTAGGACACGAATAACATGGATACAGGTGTCCAAATTATAAGGTAGGATACCCGTTTTGCCTATTTTAGATTACAGAAATAACCTTAACAAGGTTGCCACGAAGCTAGATAACAGGTAATAATGCAGTTATTACGCAATCCTTAAATTAGGTAATCAACTTGGCTTACCTAATTTACCTACGAATTGTCCCTAAATTCAGGCATTGTCCGCCATCGAAAGGGTTATATGAAGGTTAATAGCAGGTATGATTCAAACCTATAGGTAGGTTAGGTTAGGTTAGGGCGGCTGTCGGACTATAGTCCGACACACTTAGACCACAGTGGGTCCGTTGTGATACCGCATGATCTCGTTTCTTCCTTCTCTAGGGTCCCGCTTCTAGTAGTTTCAGCGTGTGTTAAGCTGATCAGCATGTCTTCCACCCGGAAGATTTAATAAAGGCACTTATGCTTTTGAGATTAATCTCCGATATTTCGGTAAGATCGTCGATGATCTAAGTGTTTCAGTCTGAGTCTGCATAGGGCTGGGCAGAAGCAGAGAAGGTGTTCTACCGTTTCCACTTCTTCCTCATCCCTACAGCTTCTGCAGAAATCATTTTGCGGGGCTTTTAGCCTGCCGGCATGCGCGCCAACAAGCCAGTGGCCTGTAAGAGCTCGGATCAACATGCCACACTCTGTGCGGCTGAGCTTGAGTAACTCCGAGGTTTTCTTGTTGTCTATCACAGGCCATGTCTGGTGAGAGATGCGACACTGTGGTGCGTTTTGCCAATGGGTGTTGGCTAGTGTGTTGAAGTGGTTTTTTATGTTTAGCTTGCAAGTAGCCATGGGCATACCGACATTTTCCTCTCCTGGTAGGAGAGGCTTGGTGGTGCCCTGCCTGGCTAATTCGTCCGCTATGCAGTTGCCTACGATGTCCCGGTGACCCGGAACCCATATTAGGCTGATAGTAAACTGATTTGCCATCTCGTGGAGAGAACTGCGACAGTCTGCTATTGTACGAGAGTTGGTGTTTGTCGAGTAGATCGACTTAATAGCCGCTTGGCTGTCACTATATATGTTTAGATGTCCTCTCAGGAGGCTAAGGTTCCCTAAACAGGTTAGTGCTTCTTTTATAGCGTGGACCTCCGCCTGAAAGACGCTACAGTGGTTCGGGAGCCTGAATGACTTCCTGATATCTAATTGTTCGGAGTATACACCTCCGCCGACTTGTCCTTCTAATTTGGAGCCATCTGTATAGAAACAGATTGCGTCCGTCGTGCCCGGTCGGCCCTGTTCCCATTCCTCTCTATCAGGAATCAGGGCCTCAAAGGGTGTGTGACTATATTCAATAGATCTGCATAGATCCGTGATTTTCGGAATCGATTTATCATGCTGGAGGATTCTAGCATGGCCATGTAATTGGGCTTTCCACTACCCTGTGTCCCTCAGTCGAATAGCTGCCGATTTGGCCCTTTCCATGCCTGCTAAGTCCAGGCTAGGGAGGTTCAAGATCGCATTCAGCGCTTCATTCGGGGTGGTTCGAAGGGCTCCACTAATACACAAAGCCGCCATTCGCTGTACTTTGTTTAGAGGAGTCAGTATGCATTGTTTGTGTAAGGCGGTCCACCACAGAGCCACTCCGTACAGTAGGATTGGCTTGACTACCGCTGTGTATATCCAGTTAACTATTCTTGGGGACATGCCCCATCTTAGCCCGATTGCTTTTTTACAGGAGTAAAGTGCAATGGTCGCTTTTTTGGTTCTCTCTTGGTTGTTTAAGCCCCATTTGAGGCGTTTATCTAGTACTAACCCCAAGTACCTGGCGTGATCGCTAAAGGAGAGATTACAATTGTTTAAAATGGGTGGGTTAAGTTGAGGAATTTTGTACCTATTCGTAAATAGAACAAGTTCTGTTTTCGAGGGATTTACCCCGAGTCCGTTCGCTATCGTCCATTCCGATAGCATTTTAAGTTTAGCGGTCATAAGATCGCAAAGTGTTTGTGGATATTTTCCATTAAAGATGATGGCGACGTCGTCTGCGTATGCCACGACCTTACAACCTCCTCCCTCCAGAATCCGCAGTAGTTTATTTACTGCGATATTCCACAAGAGGGGTGATAGTACACCTCCTTGCGGGGTGCCTCTGTTCACTAGTCTAGTCTGGGTTGAGGTCCCTAGTGTGGCTGTGACCATTCTGCTTATCAGCAATTTATGGATTAGTCTCACCATTGGCGGCTCAACCCCTAGTTCTGTGAGAGATTCTGTTATAGCGGTGGGGAGCACGTTATTGAAGGCTCCCTCTATATCCAGGAAGGCGATCAGTGTGTATTCCTTGATGTTGAATGATTTCTTGATGCTGTTTACCACCAAGTGTAGCGCCGATTCGGTTGACTTACCTTTGGTGTAAGCGTGTTGTGCTTCTGATATTTGTGTTGGGTCTACGGTGGCCCTTATGTGTAGGCTTATCATTCTTTCAAAGCTTTTAAGCAGGAATGATGTTAGGCTTATTGGCCTAAAATCCTTTGCTGTGGTGTGAGTGGCCTTCCCTGCCTTGGGAATGAAAACCACCTTTGTTTCTTGCCATGCTGTTGGTAGTTCTCCTACCGCCAGGATGGATTGGAAGATTTTTTTCAACCAGTTTATGGCTATTTGTCCTGCTTGCTGGATGTGAGCCGGTGTTATCCCGTCTGGTCCCGGCGATTTGTATGGTTTGAAACTATGAATGGACCATTTCATGTTGCGGTCTGATAGGAGTGGATCTATTTCGATTCCCTCTCCTGTTCCTCTTTCAGGTGGATGACCTGCTTGTTGGCTCCCCGGGAAGTGAGCGTCGAGGAGCAGGTCCAAGGACTCTTTACTGGAGTCTGACCATGATCCATCTGCTTTTTGAAGATAGCCCAAAGGCGCGGCTGTCTTAGAAAGTATTTTCCTGAGCCTAGCGGCATCAGTTGTTTTTTCTATGTCAGAGCAGAAGGTCTGCCATGCCGTTCGTTTTGCTCTTCTAATGGCCTTTTTGTAAGAGGCTAGTTCAAACTTGTAGTTCAGCCAATTGGTGTCCTCATTTCCCGCTTTTGCTCTGTTAAACAGGCATCTGCAGTTGGTTCTGAGGATAGATAGTTGTTGGGTCCACCAGGGGGGTTTTTTCCTTCCTCTTGGTTTCTCTGAGGGGCATGCCACTTTGAAGGAAGTGTTGCATGCCTCTGTGAACTTGTATACTGTTTCGTCCAGCTCATGTGGGTTTGTGATGCTTTCTGACGGTTCCACGGGGAGGATATTTGTCAGAACTTCTTTGTACCTGTGCCAGTCTGCTCGTCTGGGGTTGGCGAAGCTGACCGGCAAGGGCGAATCAAGGGACAATACGGTTTCTATGAATCTATGGTCCGAGAAGGAGTGCTCGTCAGAGACTGCCCAGTTTTTGACTGCCCCTACGAGTGAATCTGATACCAAGGTTAGATCTATGATCGTTTGGCAAGATTTAGTTATGAAAGTAGGGGCATTGCCCCTATTGCATAAAAATAGGTTCGAATTTAGAATAAAATCAAAAAGAGACTCACCTCTGTCGTTGTTGTTAGGGCAACCCCACTGGGTGTGATGGGCGTTGGCGTCACAGCCTATTACCAATCCGTACTTGAGCTTTTCGCATTCCTCTGCTAGTCCTCTGACCAGCGCATCTGGGGGGTTTTCCTTCTCAAAGGCCAAATAGGCCGATAGAACCCTTATAGAGCCACTCTGCAGCTCCAGGCTTACTGCGGTGTTGTCTCCGTTGCTGTAATTGCGAAGTAGAAATATACTAAGATGCCGTTTGGCTAATATGCAGGTTCGAATTTTACCTTCTTTGGGGTCAAGCATAAGCTTGTATTCCTTTGTTCCTAGTCCAGCAACCTTGCCTCCTACCACCCAAGGTTCCTGTACGAGGACTAGGTCGGCTCCGCCTTCTGTCAGGCGAAGCAGAAGTGCAGCAGATGCTGCTTTACTGTGGTGAATGTTTATTTGTAGAAGTCTTAGTGACATCTACAGCTTCAACCTCCACCACAGTGACGTCGGCCTCCTCTGTGTCGCTGAGGTCCACGTCCTCGATTGCCGGTCCGAGCGCACGCATCTCTCTGCTCAGCGACGAATCGGTAGAGTAGCCGTCCTCCGGCCCACCAGGTGCCTCCAACTCCTCAGCAAGCACCTGCTCGGCTGGGTTGCCGGCAGAGCTGCTAGCGGCGTTGGAGTCGCCCTTATACACTTTGATGTGTATCGCACTGAACCCGAAGTTCAGCACTCCACGAGCAGTCTCGATCGGAGCTACTGACTCCTTGTTCAGGACCAAAACCGCCTGGTTGACATCCCCTTCATGCTTCTCCACCTTGACGACTTTCCAGTCCTTCGTGGGGAGGTGCGGGTTGCATTGTTGCAACATGAAGAGGATGTCCTCCGGCGTCTTGATCGCTGCTGGAATCCAGATCCTGGCTCGGGGTCTACTGGGGACATCGCACCAGTCAAGCGCAACGATGTTCGCCCCTTCGTAAACCTCGCCGAGCTTGCTTGTCGCCTCTTTGTACATGTCAGCCGACCGCTGACTGTCGCATGCTACCACCTTGACGCTGCCCTGGTACCAGCCCGCGTCCATGCAACAGGGCGAGGTGCCTGGCTTCTCTCGTACCATGCGCAGGCAAATGAGGGAAAGGTGGGACTCCACTGCCTTCCACTTGTTTTTAGGGATCCTGCTCTCCGGATTTCCCCTGTCAATCAGGCCGAGTAGTACACGATTCTTCGTGATTTCGGCGAAAGAGACCGATGGCTGGATCTTTGATCTCTTTGCCGATGGCCCGGGTAGTTCGAGGGACCGCTGCCTTTTCGCCTGAGTCGCCTCTTGAGTGGGCTTTTCCTGCCCGTAGTTTGGGAGCACCTTCCTTGCCCACTCTACCTTCTTTAGCCATTCAGGCGAAGGCGTGGCAACGGTGCTCCTGGTGTGTGAGCGCAGAATCTGGGCGACAGTCCGCCTTTCTGCGTATGTATATTTTGCACCAGCGGGTGGCCCGAGCGCCTTGGCAGTGCCTACCGTTGCTTTCGGCGCAGATGCGCACGTCGCGGAGGCGTTTGCGGTTGGCTTTCTGCCACCCATCATCCCCAGTTTGGGATGCGGCCCTTTCTGGGCCGTGCTGGTATGGAAGGTGGAACCAGTGTTCGTCTTATCCATGGGTTTTTTAAGAGTACCCGTCTCTGTGTTTTGTGTTGTGTTGTTTGTTTTCTTGATATGTTCCACGAGAACAGGGGGTCGCCATGTCCCTGAGCACACCGTTTGAGACTGGGCTATTTTTGATCCGGGCCCCCAGCCAGGCTGACTCTAGGCACGGTCCGTATTACACCGTAGTCCGGCCCGGAGTGAGATGTTGTTTGGGAGGGGAGTTGGGTAGGTGTTGTGTTGGGAGTGGGTTTGTGTAAAGCAACTATTTAGATGCGGCTGAACAACTCGCATCGTCGGTATTGCTTCGTTGCAAAATACCCGCTGGCTGTCCGGGACTGTTTATTTACTGGGGTTTCCGTCCACGGTACCGTGTTTGACTTATCCCACCAGCTTATTCACAGTTGACCTCGAGAGAGGTCGTCCGCTATCCGCAACCTGCGACCCGCTCGGTTGCCCCAGCTAGGCGACTTTGGAACCATCTCACAAGTTCCTCAAACCTATATATTGACTCCTAATCCTAATTCCCGGATTAGTCTGTAAAAACCAGTTGCCGAGTGACAACGTATACATAGTTGTGTGTATCTTTTATATTCAATTAATAAAAACACACCGAAAGTATAAGGTGAAAAGTGAATGAAAATCCAGCAAAAAGTACAAGGTGAAATGTGAATATAAGCCCATAAAAAAGTAAAAGGTGAAAAGTGACCAAAAGGTATAAGGTGAAAAGTGAAAAAGTGTGTAACAAAATAATAAAGTATTATTATATTTTTTTCCTTTGGTAAGTATTTCTATAAAGTAAAAAAGGATTCATAAATTCGTATCACATAAGTCTCTTCTTGTGAAATTCAGGTGGAACATCAATAAATATTTACCAGAATCCCGACCGAAGAGATTTTGAAAATCTCTGACAAATTATAACCCCTTAACTTTTATACAATTATTTTTAAACTGCAAAATAAAGAGAATGCCGCGCATATCATCTTTATCTCAAGAGCAGCGCCGCTAAGCTGCGCTTAGACGAAGCCGAGCCCAATATGCTCAAAATGCGTCACAAATAAGGACCCGTAATGCGCAGCATATTGCCTTGGCCCGTACAAGTAATTTGGAGGTAGCTCGCGAAATTCCGCTGCTCGCTCTCAGAGAAGGAGAAGCGAAAGAATTCGAGCCAGCGAACGATTGAGGAACACTGACAATCGCGCTACCTGGATAGCGAACGAGGAAAATCGAGGACTCGAGCGCACACGGGACGCTGAAAATATGCAAAATACTGCTCACCCTGCTACCTGGAGATCGATCGGGGAACATCGAGGACTCGAGCGCACACGGGACGCTGCAGCGCGCGCAATGGTCAGGTCGGATTCCGAGGAGCGACGACGAGAGCAGTCGCGAAACACTGCTGATCATGCTACCTGGAGATCGATCGGGGAAAATCGAGGACCCGAGCGCGCACGGGACGCTGCAGCTCGCGCAATGGTTAGGTCGGATTCCGAGGAGCGACGACGAGAGCAGTCGCGAAACACTGCTGATCATGCTACCTGGAGATCGATTGGGGAAAATCGAGGACCCGAGCGCGCACGGGACGCTGTAGCGCGCGCAATGGTCAGGTCGGATTCCGAGGAGCGACGACGAGAGCAGTCGCGAAACACTGCTGACCATGCTACCTGGAGATCGTTTGGGGAAAATCGAGGACCGGAGCGCGCACGTGACGCTGTAGCGCGCGCAATGGTTAGGTCGGATTCCGAGGAGCGACGACGAGAGCAGTCGCGAAACACTGCTGACCATGCTACCTGGAGATCGATTGGGGAAAATCGAGGACCCGAGCGCGCACGGGACGCTGTAGCGCGCGCGATGGTCAGGTCGGATTCCGAGGAGCGACGACGAGAGCAGTCGCGAAACACTGCTGACCATGCTACGTGGAGATCGATCGAGGAAAATCGAGGACCAGAGCGCGCACGGGACGCTGTAGCGCGCGCAATAGTCAGGTCGGATTCCGAGGAGCGACGACGAGAGCAGTCGCGAAACACTGCTGATCATGCTACCTGGAGATCGATCGAGGAAAATAGAGGACTCGAGCGTTTACGGGACGCAGCAGCTCATAGGATCACCAGGAACAACCCTATCACTAGGACACAGGAGCAAAGGACCAACACAGTGCATCATCGGAACACAAGTCTTCAGCAAAGATTTCGGGAACAACAAATTCAGCAAATGGCTGACGAGCGACTTCTCACATACAGGTCGAGTTCACAAAATCGACAGGCGGAATCTTCCAGACAGTCACAGCGCAATATTGCTGCAAGAGCACAACTTCCAAAGGATGAACGAGAGGATCAACGGGAACGCCAGCGACGGAGGAGTCGAGCTACGGCACGGGAACAATATCTTCGTAACATTAAGGACGGACCAACTAAGTTTTGTACGTGCTGTGGAGGAACGTGGTTTCCATCTCAGGTAAGTGGTTTGAACATACGTACTATTTCTTCTAAATACCCCAATTTTAGTCTAGACAATGCCTTTTATTTAAGCAGAAGCAATTAATATAAACACACCGAAAGTATAAGGTGAAAAGTGAATGAAAATCCACCAAAAAGTACAAGGTGAAATGTGAATATAAGCCCATAAAAAAGTAAAAGGTGAAAAGTGACCAAAAGGTATAAGGTGAAAAGTGAAAAAAGTGTGTATTTTTATAAAGTAAAACAGGATTCATAAATTCGTATCACATAAGTCTCTTCTGGTGAAATTCAGGTGGAACATCAATAAATATTTACCAGAATCCCGACCAAAGAGATTTTGATAATCTCTGACAAATTATAACCCCTTTACTTTTATACAATTATTTTTTAACAGCAAAATAAAGAGAATGCCGCGCATATCATCTTTATCTCAAGAGCAGCGCCGCCAAGTTGCGCTTAGACGAAGCCGAGCCCAATATGCTCAAAATGCGTCACAAATAAGGACCCGTAATGCGCAGCACATTGCCTTGGCCCGTAGAAGTAATTTGGAGGTAGCAGAAGAAGCTCGCTCGCGAAATTCCGCTGCTCGCTCTCAGAGAAGGAGAAGCGAAAGAATTCGAGCCAGCGAACGATTGAGGAGCACTGACAATCGCGCTACCTGGAGAGCGAACGAGGAAAATCGAGGACTCGAGCGCACACGGGACGCTGAAGCGCACGCAAGCGCCAGGTCGAATTCCGAAGAGCGACGACGACAGCAGGTGCAAAATACTGCTGACCATGCTACCTGGATATCGATCGGGGAAAATCGAGGACTCGAGCGCACACGGGACCCTGCAGCGCGCGCAATGGTCAGGTCGGATTCCGAGGAGCGACGACGAGAGCAGTCGCGAAACACTGCTGATCATGCTACCTGGAGATCGATTGGGGAAAATCGAGGACCCGAGCGCGCACGGGACGCTGTAGCGCGTGCAATGGTCAGGTCGGATTCCGAGGAGCGACGACGAGAGCAGCCGCGAAACACTGCTGACCATGCTACCTGGAGATCGTTTGGAGAAAATCGAGGACCGGAGCGCGCACGTGACGCTGAAGCGCGCGCAATGGTTAGGTCGGATTCCGAAGAGCGACGACGACAGCAGGTGCAAAATACTGCTGACCATGCTACGTGGAGATCGATCGAGGGAAATCGAGGACCAGAGCGCGCACGGGACGCTGTAGCGCGCGCAATAGTCAGGTCGGATTCCGAGGAGCGACGACGAGAGCAGTCGCGAAACACTGCTGATCATGCTACCTGGAGATCGATCGAGGAAAATAGAGGACTCCAGCGTTTACGGGACGCAGCAGCTCATAGGATCACCAGGAACAACCCTATCACTAGGACACAGGAGCAAAGGACCAACACAGTGCATCATCGGAACACAAGACTTCAGCAAAGATTTCGGGAACAACAAATTCAGGAAATGGCTGACGAGAGACTTCTCACATACAGGTCGAGTTCACAAAATCGACAGGCGGAATCTTCCAGACAGTCACAGCGCAATATTGCTGCAAGAGCACAACTTCCAGGGGATGAACGAGAGGATCAACGGGAACGCCAGCGACGGAGGAGTCGAGCTACGGCAAGGGAACAATATCTTCGTAACATTAAGGACGGACCAACTAAGTTTTGTACGTGCTGTGGAGGAACGTGGTTTCCATCTCAGGTAAGTGGTTTGAACATACGTACTATTTCTTCTAAATACCCCAATTTTAGTCTAGACAATGCCTTTTATTTAAGCAGAAGCAATTAATATAAACACACCGAAAGTATAAGGTGAAAAGTGAATGAAAATCCACCAAAAAGTACAAGGTGAAATGTGAATATAAGCCCATAAAAAAGTAAAAGGTGAAAAGTGACCAAAAGGTATAAGGTGAAAAGTGAAAAAAGTGTGTAACAAAATAATAAAGTATTATTATATTTTTTTCCTTTGGTAAGTATTTTTATAAAACAGGATTCATAAATTCGTATCACATAAGTCTCTTCTGGTGAAATTCAGGTTGAACATCAATAAATATTTACCAGAATCCCAAAGAGATTTTGAAAATCTCTGACAAATTATAGCCCCTTAACTTTTTTACAATTATTTTTTAACAGCAAAATAAAGAGAATGCCGCGCATATCATCTTTATCTCAAGAGCAGCGCCGCCAAGCTGCGCTTAGACGAAGCCGAGCCCAATATGCTCAAAATGCGTCACAAATAAGGACCCGTAATGTGCAGCACATTGCCTTGGCCCGTACAAGTAATTTAAAGGTAGCAGAAGAAGCTCGCTCGCGAAATTCCGCTGCTCGCTCTCAGAGAAGGAGAAGCGAAAGAATTCGAGCCAGCGAACGATTGAGGAACACTGACAATCGCGCTACCTGGAGAGCGAACGAGGAAAATCGAGGACTCGAGCGCACACGGGACGCTGAAGCGCACGCAAGCGCCAGGTCGAATTCCGAAGAGCGACGACGACAGCAGGTGCAAAATACTGCTGACCATGCTACCTGGATATCGATCGGGGAAAATCGAGGACTCGAGCGTACACGGGACGCTGCAGCGCGCGCTATGGTCAGGTCGGATTCCGAGGAGCGACGACGAGAGCAGTCGCGAAACACTGCTGATCATGCTACCTGGAGATCGATTGGGGAAAATCGAGGACCCGAGCGCGCACGGGACTCTGTAGCGCGCGCAATGGTCAGGTCGGATTCCGAGGAGCGACGACGAGAGCAGCCGCGAAACACTGCTGACCATGCTACCTGGAGATCGTTTGGAGAAAATCGAGGACCGGAGCGCGCACGTGACGCTGTAGCGCGTTGAATGGTTAGGTCGGATTCCGAAGAGCGACGACAACAGCAGGTGCAAAATACTGCTGACCATGCTACGTGGAGATCGATCGAGGAAAATCGAGGACCAGAGCGCGCACGGGACGCTGTAGCGCGCGCAATAGTCAGGTCGGATTCCGAGGAGCGACGACACAGTCGCGAAACACTGCTGATCATGCTACCTGGAGATCGATCGAGGAAAATAGAGGATTCGAGCGTTTACGGGACGCAGCAGCTCATAGGATCACCAGGAACAACCCTATCACTAGGACACAGGAGCAAAGGACCAACACAGTGCATCATCGGAGGCGCTGTAGTCAATGTTCCAATTTCAGTACCTGATACTGTAAGCGTACTCCCGCGCACCTTTGATTCGACCCATTTAATCTAGGTCCATTTAAAAAGAAAGTTAGAATATTCCCATATTTTCATGACGGAAACTATTCGACCGGCTCGGGTTATTCAAGCTGTACGATTCTTGGTTAACACTGAGCTCTACAGAAAGCACAACATTTCCTTTGACCGTGATTGGCTCAATCAAATGGGAGCCGAAGAAGAGATACCTTTCATCGCAGATGAATCTGACCGAGAAGTCGTAGAAGAGCTTCTTCGTCAACATTCTCAATCAAATGACGCGCAAGAAGGTGATTTAAATCCCGGAGGTCATGAAACCCTATTAGAAAACGATGATATTGGACTTCAGCGTATTGCTATGGCTCCCGGAGAAGGCCGCATTCCAACAAATTTAACCCTTGATGACGACGCAGAAGAACTTTCCTTCCCAACTATTTCTTGCGGCGAAATATTTAAGGGGAATTCGTCCTATGCAAAAAAAGCAAGATCGCAAATTCGCTTTTACGACCGTCGTTGCGCAGTAGTGCCCAAAGTCCTTTATATGTACAAATTTTATGAAATGCAACGAATTCAAAGTTCTATTTCCATTGCCCTACGAAAAAAATCAGGTGCAGTAACTGCTGCAAATGTGAGGGATAATTCATTTGTTGACAGTCTTGTACAACATGACGATGGATTTCACATTCTAAAAGGGCTCCGTTCAGCTCCAGCACACTGGGAGGCAGAAAAAAAGAAAGTTATAGCCATAATAAGACAATTTGGGTTGCCTACATTCTTCATAACCCTCTCTGCTGCTGAATCTAAATGGAACGAACTCTTAGTTATTCTATCTCTTTTATTGGATAGCAGAGACATTACTGAGGAAGAGGCAGCAGATCTTTCTAGCGCCGAAAAAGCTAGATTAATTCGATCGGACCCAGTAACGTGCTCCCGGTACTTCGACAACAGGTTCCGGCAAATAATGAAATTATTTAAAAGCTCCGAGATATTTGGTGAGTTAAGACGCGTCCATTATTATTGGAGGATCGAGTTCCAGCACAGAGGATCGCCGCACTCTCATGGCATGTATTGGTTTTCTGGTGCCCCAAAGCTAGAAGGACTCGATAACGCCGAAGAGGTCACCCGCTTTATTGATCGTTTCATTACTACCAGCGGGGACGATCCTGAAATTCATGAAGTAATTCAATATCAGCGCCATAAGCACAGCGCTTCATGTTTAAGGGAACTGCGAGGACAACCATTCTGCCGTTTTAATATGCCATACCCACCAATGCCTGAATCTCTGGTTTTGTATCCATTTGAAGAAAACGAATCCAACGTTGAAGAATATAAAAAAATATTTAAAAAAGTTAAAGAGCTCCTAAAGTCTGTTTCCGAAGAAGAATCGGCCTTGTTTAAGAATTTTGAATACTTTCTCAGCCATCTTGAAATTTCATATGAGGAGTACAAGTTCGCCATTCGGTCTAGCTTAAAAAAGCCCCAAGTATTTATTCGTCGCCAATTTTCTGATAGGTTGCTAAATGCTTACAATAGAAATATTTTAGGCTTGCATAGAGCAAACATGGATATTCAATTCATTCTAGATGCTTACGCCTGTTGTAGTTATATAATTAACTACATAAATAAATCCAACCGTGGCGTGTCGCAACTGATTCGAGAAGCAATGACAGAAATAAGCCATGGAAGTGTTTCCGTCAAAAGAAAATTGCAGCATTTAGGGAGCAAGTTTATTAACGCTACAGAAATATCTGCCCAAGAAGCTGCATACAACAATTTAGGTTTACACTTGTCTGAGACTAGTGAAGGGAATGCTTTTATTAACACTTGCCATCCAGATAAAAGGGTCCGGATAGTCCGATCTAACAGAGAATTAGAACAGCTTCCCGCAAACTCAACAGATATTTTTGAGAGAAATTTACTTGATCGATACGTGCAAAGACATGAACAACCAGAATCGTTATGTCTTGAGGAATTTGCGGCTTGGTTCAAATTCTCCATGCTAAATGCACGGTCAGAACAGTCAAACGAAGAATATGACGAACCAATCGACTTTGATGCAGATGAAGAAAATAACGTTGCTGTACAAAGTTACCAAATGCTGGATGGGACTGGTAGGGTAGAAACACGTAATCATGCCCTAATTCTTAGGTGGGTTCGCTTCAGTTTAAGCTCTTCTCCATCAGATTATTTTAGAGAGCACGTTATGCTCTTTTTCCCATGGAGAAGTGAAGAGACGGAACTCATTGCAAACGACAATGAAAGCACATTTAGAAATAATTTTGAAATTTAATAAAAATCGGACGACTCTAACATGTAGCTGTCAAAGAAACGGCCAGCGAAATAATGAAATAATTATATAAAAAAAAAAATTTTGCTTTGTTGATTTTGATCGTATTTTCCTTTACTCTGGGTATAGAATATTTTAACTTTTCAGAATTACGAAATTAATTTTACACAAAAAACTGACGACTATAATATTTTGCTGAATGGGGCGGTGTTAGGACACGAATAACATGGATACAGGTGTCCAAATTATAAGGTAGGATACCCGTATTGCCTATTTTAGATTACAGAAATAACCTTAACAAGGTTGCCACGAAGCTAGATAACAGGTAATAATGCAGTTATTACGCAATCCTTAAATTAGGTAATCAACTTGGCTTACCTAATTTACCTACGAATTGTCCCTAAATTCAGGCATTGTCCGCCATCGAAAGGGTTATATGAAGGTTAATAGCAGGTATGATTCAAACCTTTGGTAGGTTAGGTTAGGTTAGGGCGGCTGTCGGACTATAGTCCGACACACTTAGACCACAGTGGGTCCGTTGTGATACCGCATGATCTCGTTTCTTCCTTCTCTAGGGTCCCGCTTCTAGTAGTTTCAGCGTGTGTTAAGCTGATCAGCATGTTTTCCACCCGGAAGATTTAATAAAGGCACTTATGCTTTTGAGATTAATCTCCGATATTTCGGTAAGATCGTCGATGATCTAAGTGTTTCAGTCTGAGTCTGCATAGGGCTGGGCAGAAGCAGAGAAGGTGTTCTACCGTTTCCACTTCTTCCTCATCCCTACAGCTTCTGCAGAAATCATTTTGCGGGGCTTTTAGCCTGCCGGCATGCGCGCCAACAAGCCAGTGGCCTGTAAGAGCTCGGATCAACATGCCACACTCTGTGCGGCTGAGCTTGAGTAACTCCGAGGTTTTCTTGTTGTCTATCACAGGCCATGTCTGGTGAGAGATGCGACACTGTGGTGCGTTTTGCCAATGGGTGTTGGCTAGTGTGTTGAAGTGGTTTTTTATGTTTAGCTTGCAAGTAGCCATGGGCATACCGACATTTTCCTCTCCTGGTAGGAGAGGCTTGGTGGTGCCCTGCCTGGCTAATTCGTCCGCTATGCAGTTGCCTACGATGTCCCGGTGACCCGGAACCCATATTAGGCTGATAGTAAACTGATTTGCCATCTCGTGGAGAGAACTGCGACAGTCTGCTATTGTACGAGAGTTGGTGTTTGTCGAGTAGATCGACTTAATAGCCGCTTGGCTGTCACTATATATGTTTAGATGTCCTCTCAGGAGGCTAAGGTTCCCTAAACAGGTTAGTGCTTCTTTTATAGCGTGGACCTCCGCCTGAAAGACGCTACAGTGGTTCGGGAGCCTGAATGACTTCCTGATATCTAATTGTTCGAAGTATACACCTCCGCCGACTTGTCCTTCTAATTTGGAGCCATCTGTATAGAAACAGATTGCGTCCGTCGTGCCCGGTCGGCCCTGTTCCCATTCCTCTCTATCAAGAATCAGGGCCTCAAAGGGTGTGTGACTATATTCAATAGATCTGCATAGATCCGTGATTTTCGGAATCGATTTATCATGCTGGAGGATTCTAGGATGGCCATGTAATTGGGCTTTCCACTACCCTGTATCCCTCAGTCGAATAGCTGCCGATTTGGCCCTTTCCATGCCTGCTAAGTCCAGGCTAGGGAGGTTCAAGATCGCATTCAGCGCTTCATTCGGGGTGGTTCGAAGGGCTCCACTAATACACAAAGCCGCCATTCGCTGTACTTTGTTTAGAGGAGTCAGTATGCATTGTTTGTGTAAGGCGGTCCACCACAGAGCCACTCCGTACAGTAGGATTGGCTTGACTACCGCTGTGTATATCCAGTTAACTATTCTTGGGGACATGCCCCATCTTAGCCCGATTGCTTTTTTACAGGAGTAAAGTGCAATGGTCGCTTTTTTGGTTCTCTCTTGGTTGTTTAAGCCCCATTTGAGGCGTTTATCTAGTACTAACCCCAAGTACCTGGCGTGATCGCTAAAGGAGAGATTACAATTGTTTAAAATGGGTGGGTTAAGTTGAGGAATTTTGTACCTATTCGTAAATAGAACAAGTTCTGTTTTCGAGGGATTTACCCCGAGTCCGTTCGCCATCGTCCATTCCGATAGCATTTTAAGTTTAGCGGTCATAAGATCGCAAAGTGTTTGTGGATATTTTCCATTAAAGATGATGGCGACGTCGTCTGCGTATGCCACGACCTTACAACCTCCTCCCTCCAGAATCCGCAGTAGTTTATTTACTGCGATATTCCACAAGAGGGGTGATAGTACACCTCCTTGCGGGGTGCCTCTGTTCACTAGTCTAGTCTGGGTTGAGGTCCCTAGTGTGGCTGTGACCATTCTGCTTATCAGCAATTTATGGATTAGTCTCACCATTGGCGGCTCAACCCCTAGTTCTGTGAGAGATTCTGTTATAGCGGTGGGGAGCACGTTATTGAAGGCTCCCTCTATATCCAGGAAGGCGATCAGTGTGTATTCCTTGATGTTGAATGATTTCTTGATGCTGTTTACCACCAAGTGTAGCGCCGATTCGGTTGACTTACCTTTGGTGTAAGCGTGTTGTGCTTCTGATATTTGTGTTGGGTCTACGGTGGCCCTTATGTGTAGGCTTATCATTCTTTCAAAGCTTTTAAGCAGGAATGATGTTAGGCTTATTGGCCTAAAATCCTTTGCTGTGGTGTGAGTGGCCTTCCCTGCCTTGGGAATGAAAACCACCTTTGTTTCTTGCCATGCTGTTGGTAGTTCTCCTACCGCCAGGATGGATTGGAAGATTTTTTTCAACCAGTTTATGGCTATTTGTCCTGCTTGCTGGATGTGAGCCGGTGTTATCCCGTCTGGTCCCGGCGATTTGTATGGTTTGAAACTATGAATGGACCATTTCATGTTGCGGTCTGATAGGAGTGGATCTATTTCGATTCCCTCTCCTGTTCCTCTTTCAGGTGGATGACCTGCTTGTTGGCTCCCCGGGAAGTGAGCGTCGAGGAGCAGGTCCAAGGACTCTTTACTGGAGTCTGACCATGATCCATCTGCTTTTTGAAGATAGCCCAAAGGCGCGGCTGTCTTAGAAAGTATTTTCCTGAGCCTAGCGGTATCAGTTGTTTTTTCTATGTCAGAGCAGAAGGTCTGCCATGCCGTTCGTTTTGCTCTTCTAATGGCCTTTTTGTAAGAGGCTAGTTCAAACTTGTAGTTCAGCCAATTGGTGTCCTCATTTCCCGCTTTTGCTCTGTTAAACAGGCATCTGCAGTTGGTTCTGAGGATAGATAGTTGTTGGGTCCACCAGGGGGGTTTTTTCCTTCCTCTTGGTTTCTCTGTGGGGCATGCCACTTTGAAGGAAGTGTTGCATGCCTCTGCGAACTTGTATACTGTTTCGTCCAGCTCATGTGGGTTTGTGATGCTTTCTGACGGTTCCACGGGGAGGATATTTGTCAGAACTTCTTTGTACCTGTGCCAGTCTGCTCGTCTGGGGTTGGCGAAGCTGACCGGCAAGGGCGAATCAAGGGACAATACGGTTTCTATGAATCTATGGTCCGAGAAGGAGTGCTCGTCAGAGACTGCCCAGTTTTTGACTGCCCCTACGAGTGAATCTGATACCAAGGTTAGATCTATGATCGTTTGGCAAGATTTAGTTATGAAAGTAGGGGCATTGCCCCTATTGCATAAAAATAGGTTCGAATTTAGAATAAAATCAAAAAGAGACTCACCTCTGTCGTTGTTGTTAGGGCAACCCCACTGGGTGTGATGGGCGTTGGCGTCACAGCCTATTACCAATCCGTACTTGAGCTTTTCGCATTCCTCTGCTAGTCCTCTGACCAGCGCATCTGGGGGGTTTTCCTTCTCAAAGGCCAAATAGGCCGATAGAACCCTTATAGAGCCACTCTGCAGCTCCAGGCTTACTGCGGTGTTGTCTCCGTTGCTGTAATTGCGAAGTAGAAATATACTAAGATGCCGTTTGGCTAATATGCAGGTTCGAATTTTACCTTCTTTGGGGTCAAGCATAAGCTTGTATTCCTTTGTTCCTAGTCCAGCAACCTTGCCTCCTACCACCCAAGGTTCCTGTACGAGGACTAGGTCGGCTCCGCCTTCTGTCAGGCGAAGCAGAAGTGCAGCAGATGCTGCTTTACTGTGGTGAATGTTTATTTGTAGAAGTCTTAGTGACATCTACAGCTTCAACCTCCACCACAGTGACGTCGGCCTCCTCTGTGTCGCTGAGGTCCACGTCCTCGATTGCCGGTCCGAGCGCACGCATCTCTCTGCTCAGCGACGAATCGGTAGAGTAGCCGTCCTCCGGCCCACCAGGTGCCTCCAACTCCTCAGCAAGCACCTGCTCGGCTGGGTTGCCGGCAGAGCTGCTAGCGGCGTTGGAGTCGCCCTTATACACTTTGATGTGTATCGCACTGAACCCGAAGTTCAGCACTCCACGAGCAGTCTCGATCGGAGCTACTGACTCCTTGTTCAGGACCAAAACCGCCTGGTTGACATCCCCTTCATGCTCCTCCACCTTGACGACTTTCCAGTCCTTCGTGGGGAGGTGCGGGTTGCATTGTTGCAACATGAAGAGGATGTCCTCCGGCGTCTTGATCGCTGCTGGAATCCAGATCCTGGCTCGGGGTCTACTGGGGACATCGCACCAGTCAAGCGCAACGATGTTCGCCCCTTCGTAAACCTCGCCGAGCTTGCTTGTCGCCTCTTTGTACATGTCAGCCGACCGCTGACTGTCGCATGCTACCACCTTGACGCTGCCCTGGTACCAGCCCGCGTCCATGCAACAGGGCGAGGTGCCTGGCTTCTCTCGTACCATGCGCAGGCAAATGAGGGAAAGGTGGGGCTCCACTGCCTTCCACTTGTTTTTAGGGATCCTACTCTCCGGATTTCCCCTGTCAATCAGGCCGAGTAGTACACGATTCTTCGTGATTTCGGCGAAAGAGACCGATGGCTGGATCTTTGATCTCTTCGCCGATGGCCCGGGTAGTTCGAGGGATCGCTGCCTTTTCGCCTGAGTCGCCTCTTGAGTGGGCCTTTCCTGCCCGTAGTTTGGGAGCACCTTCCTTGCCCACTCTACCTTCTTTAGCCATTCAGGCGAAGGCGTGGCAACGGTGCTCCTGGTGTGTGAGCGCAGAGTCTGGGCGACAGTCCGCCTTTCTGCGTATGTATATTTTGCACCAGCGGGTGGCCCGAGCGCCTTGGCAGTGCCTACCGTTGCTTTCGGCGCAGATGCGCACGTCGCGGAGGCGTTTGCGGTTGGCTTTCTGCCACCCATCATCCCCAGTTTGGGATGCGGCCCTTTCTGGGCCGTGCTGGTATGGAAGGTGGAACCAGTGTTCGTCTTATCCATGGGTTTTTTAAGAGTACCCGTCTCTGTGTTTTGTGTTGTGTTGTTTGTTTTCTTGATATGTTCCACGAGTTGTGGAGAAGGGGAAAAGTCCGCCCGGGCAGAGATCCGCGATGCCCGGGTAAGGCGATAGTTAGAACAGGGGGTCGCCATGTCCCTGAGCACACCGTTTGAGACTGGGCTATTTTTGATCCGGGCCCCCAGCCAGGCTGACTCTAGGCACGGTCCGTATTACACCGTAGTCCGGCCCGGAGTGAGATGTTGTTTGGGAGGGGAGTTGGGTAGGTGTTGTGTTGGGAGTGGGTTTGTGTAAAGCAACTATTTAGATGCGGCTGAACAACTCGCATCGTCGGTATTGCTTCGTTGCAAAATACCCGCTGGCTGTCCGGGACTGTTTATTTACTGGGGTTTCCGTCCACGGTACCGTGTTTGACTTATCCCACCAGCTTATTCACAGTTGACCTCGAGAGAGGTCGTCCGCTATCCGCAACCTGCGACCCGCTCGGTTGCCCCAGCTAGGCGACTTTGGAACCATCTCACAAGTTCCTCAAACCTATATATTGACTCCTAATCCTAATTCCCGGATTAGTCTGTAAAAACCAGTTGCCGAGTGACAACGTATACATAGTTGTGTGTATCTTTTATATTCAATTAATAAAAACACACCGAAAGTATAAGGTGAAAAGTGAATGAAAATCCAGCAAAAAGTACAAGGTGAAATGTGAATATAAGCCCATAAAAAAGTAAAAGGTGAAAAGTGACCAAAAGGTATAAGGTGAAAAGTGAAAAAGTGTGTAACAAAATAATAAAGTATTATTATATTTTTTTCCTTTGGTAAGTATTTCTATAAAGTAAAAAAGGATTCATAAATTCGTATCACATAAGTCTCTTCTTGTGAAATTCAGGTGGAACATCAATAAATATTTACCAGAATCCCGACCAAAGAGATTTTGAAAATCTCTGACAAATTATAACCCCTTAACTTTTATACAATTATTTTTAAACAGCAAAATAAAGAGAATGCCGCGCATATCATCTTTATCTCAAGAGCAGCGCCGCTAAGCTGCGCTTAGACGAAGCCGAGCCCAATATGCTCAAAATGCGTCACAAATAAGGACCCGTAATGCGCAGCATATTGCCTTGGTCCGTACAAGTAATTTGGAGGTAGCTCGCGAAATTCCGCTGCTCGCTCTCAGAGAAGGAGAAGCGAAAGAATTCGAGCCAGCGAACGATTGAGGAACACTGACAATCGCGCTACCTGGATAGCGAACGAGGAAAATCGAGGACTCGAGCGCACACGGGACGCCGAAAATATGCAAAATACTTCTCACCATGCTACCTGGAGATCGATCGGGGAAAATCGAGGACTCGAGCGCACACGGGACGCTGCAGCGCGCGCAATGGTCAGGTCGGATTCCGAGGAGCGACGACGAGAGCAGTCGCGAAACACTGCTGATCATGTTACCTGGAGATCGATCGGGGGAAATCGAGGACCCGAGCGCGCACGGGACGCTGCAGCTCGCGCAATGGTTAGGTCGGATTCCGAGGAGCGACGACGAGAGCAGTCGCGAAACACTGCTGATCATGCTACCTGGAGATCGATTGGGGAAAATCGAGGACCCGAGCGCGCACGGGACGCTGTAGCGCGCGCAATGGTCAGGTCGGATTCCGAGGAGCGACGACGAGAGCAGTCGCGAAACACTGCTGACCATGCTACCTGGAGATCGTTTGGGGAAAATCGAGGACCGGAGCGCGCACGTGACGCTGTAGCGCGCGCAATGGTTAGGTCGGATTCCGAGGAGCGAGGACGAGAGCAGTCGCAAAACACTGCTTATCATGCTACCTGGAGATCGATCGAGGAAAATCGAAGACTCGAGCGCACACGGGACGCTGCAGCGCACGCAAGCGCCAGGTCGAATGCCGAGGAGCGACGACGACAGCAGGTGCAAAATACTGCTGACCATGCTACGTGGAGATCGATCGAGGAAAATCGAGGACCAGAGCGCGCACGGGACGCTGTAGCGCCCGCAATAGTCAGGTCGGATTCCGAGGAGCGACGACGAGAGCAGTCGCGAAACTCTGCTGACCATGCTACCTGGAGATCGATCGAGGAAAATAGAGGACTCGAGCGCACACGGGACGCTGCAGCGCACGCAAGCGCCAGGTCGAATTCCGAAGAGCGACGACGACAGCAGGTGCAAAACACTGCTGACCATGCTACGTGGAGATCGATCGAGGAAAATCGAGGACCAGAGCGCGCACGGGACGCTGTAGCGCACGCAATAGTCAGGTCGGATTCCGAGGAGCGACGACACAGTCGCGAAACACTGCTGATCATGCAACCTGGAGATTGATCGAGGAAAATAGAGGACTCGAGCGTTTACGGGACGCAGCAGCTTATAGGATCACCAGGAACAACCCTTCCACTAGGACACAGGAGCAAAGGACCAACACAGTGCATCATCGGAACACAAGACATCAGCAAAGATTTCGGGAACAACAAATTCAGGAAATGGCTGACGAGAGACTTCTCACATACAGGTCGAGTTCACAAAATCGACAGGCGGAATCTTCCAGACAGTCACAGCGCAATATTGCTGCAAGAGCACAACTTCCAGGGGATGAACGAGAGGATCAACGGGAACGCCAGCGACGGAGGAGTCGAGCTACGGCAAGGGAACAATATCTTCGTAACATTAAGGACGGACCAACTATGTTTTGTACGTGCTGTGGAGGAACGTGGTTTCCATCTCAGGTAAGTGGTTTGAACATACGTACTATTTCTTCTAAATACCCCAATTTTAGTCTAGACAATGCCTTTTATTTAAGCAGAAGGTTTCCGAGTCCGTCCGGCAAATATCAATTTTGCAGTACATGTCGTCAAGGCGTTTCCAAAGGTAGGATACCATCCCTTTGTCTCTCTAATGGCTTCGACTTTCCAGAGATACCTGAATACCTTAAAAACTTGACATGTCTTGAGGAGCGCCTTATTTCTCCTCGAATTCCCTTCATGCGCATTATATCCCTTGGATATGAAAGGCAATGCGGAATAAGAGGCGCTGTAGTCAATGTTCCAATTTCAGTACCTGATACTGTAAGCGTACTCCCGCGCACCTTTGATTCGACCCATGTAATCCAGGTTCATTTAAAAAGAAAATTAGAATATTCCCTTAATTTTATGACGGAAACTATTCGACCCGCTCGGGTTATTCAAGCTGTGCGATACTTGGTTAACACTGAGCTCTACAGAAAGCACAACATTTCCTTTGACCGTGATTGGCTCAATCAAATGGGAGCCGAAGAAGAGATACCTTTCATCGCAGATGAATCTGACCGAGAAGTCGTAGAAGAGCTTCTTCGTCAATATTCTCATTCTCAATCAAATGACGCGCAAGAAGGTGATTTAAATCCCGGAGGTCATGAAACCCTATTAGAAAACGATGATATTGGACTTCAGCGTATTGCTATGGCTCCCGGAGAAGGCCACATTCCAACAAATTTAACCCTTGACGACGACGCAGAAGAACTTTCCTTCCCAACTATTTCTTGCGGCGAAATATTTAAGGGGAATTCGTCCTATGCAAAAAAAGCAAGATCGCAAATTCGCTTTTACGACCGTCGATGCGCAGTAGTGCCCAAAGTCCCTTATATGTACAAATTTTATGAAATGCATCGAATTCAAAGTTCTATTTACAATGCCCTACGAAAAAAATCAGGTGCAGTAACTGCTGCAAATGTGAGGGATAATTCATTTGTTGACAGTCTTGTACAACATGACGATGGATTTCACATTCTAAAAGGCCTCCGTTCAGCTCCAGCACACTGGGAGGCAGAAAAAAAGAAAGTTATAGCCATGATAGGACAATTTGGGTTGCCTACATTCGTCATAACCCTCTCTGCTGCTGAATCTAAATGGAACGAACTCTTAGATTTTCTATCTCTTTTATTGGATAGCAGAGACATTACTGAGGAAGAGGCAGCAGATCTTTCTAGCGCCGAAAAAGCTAGATTAATTCGATCGGACCCAGTAACGTGCTCCCGGTACTTCGACTACAGGTTCCGGCAAATAATGAAATTATTTAAAAGCTCCGAGATATTTGGTGAGTTAAGACGCGTCCATTATTATTGGAGGATCGAGTTCCAGCACAGAGGATCGACGCACTCTCATGGCATGTATTGGTTTTCTGGTGCCCCAAAGCTAGAAGGACTCGATAACGCCGAAGAGGTCACCCACTTTATTGATCGTTTCATTACTACCAGCGGGGACGATCCTGAAATTCATGAAGTAATTCAATATCAGCGCCATAAGCACAGCGCTTCATGTTTAAGGGAACTACGAGGACAACCATTCTGCCGTTTTAATCCAACGTTGAAGAATATAAAAAAATATTTAAAAAAGTTAAAGAGCTCCTAAAGTCTGTTTCCGAAGAAGAATCGGCCATGTTTTAGAATTTTGAATATTTTCTCAGCCATCTTGAAATTTCATATGAGGAGTACAAGTTCGCCATTCGGTCTAGCTTAAAAAAGCCCCAAGTATTTCTTCGTCGCCAATTTTCTGATAGGTTGCTAAATGCTTACAATAGAAATATTTTAGGCTTGCATAGAGCAAACATGGATATTCAATTCATTCTAGATGCTTACGCCTGTTGTAGTTATATAATTAACTACATAAATAAATCCAACCGTGGCGTGTCGCAACTGATTCGAGAAGCAATGACAGAAATAAGCCATGGAAGTGTTTCCGTCAAAAGAAAATTGCAGCATTTAGGGAGCAAGTTTATTAACGCTACAGAAATATCTGCCCAAGAAGCTGCATAAAACATTTTAGGTTTACACTTGTCTGAGGCTAGTGAAGGGAATGTTTTTATTAACACTTGCCATCCAGATAAAAGGGACCGGATAGTCCGATCTAACAGAGAATTAGAACAGCTTCCCGCAAACTCAACAGATATTTTTGAGCGAAATTTACTTGATCGATACGTGCAAAGACATGAACAACTAGAATCGTTATGTCTTGCGGAATGTGCGGCTTGGTTCAAATTCTCCAAGCTAAATGAACGGTCAGAACAGTCAAACGAAGAATATGACGAACCAATCGACTTTGACGCAGATGAAGAAAATAACGTTGCTGCACAAAGTTACCAAATGCTGGATGGGACTGGTAGGGTAAAAATACGTAATCATGCCCTAATTCTTAGGTGGGTTCGCTTCAGTTTAAGCTCTTCTCCATCAGATTATTTTAGAGAGCACGTTATGCTCTTTTTCCCATGGAGAAGTGAAGAGACGGAAGTCATTGCAAAAGACAATGAAAGCACACAGAAATAATTTTGAAATTATTAAACGCAATAAAGAGCAGTATAATGTGTTTGACGACATGGAGTTAGAGAGAGTTCTTCAAGATCTGCAAAATGTGGATAGAAAAGAAAACGGCCCACTTCCCGAAGGGCCAGCCTCTCAATACCATGATGAAGAGTTCAGAGCTTTGGCAGTCCCCGACGTCGGCCAAAACGTAAATGTACTCCAAGATGAAAATGATTCAAATGGCGAACTTCCTCTTATAAGACTTCCTCCGATAGTATCTGACAATAACCTTTGCTCGCTTACCCGGTCTCTCAACTTTAAGCAACGCCAGTATTACGCCCACGTAATGTATAATGTTGCAGCCAAAAAAACATTTTATGAATATGTTGGTGGAGGGGCCGGAGTGGGAAAAGGCAGATTGATTTCTACAATATTTCAGTCTATAACTTGGCGAGCAAATAAACTTTCTGGGGCAACAGATTCCGCAAAGGTTTTACTTTGTGCTCCTACTGGAAAAGCAGCTTTTGGGATTGGGGGACTAACGCTTCATTCAGTTTTCTCCCTTCCTGTTAATCAAACATCTGGTCCTTTAAGACCCTTAAGCAATGACACTTTAAATACAATGCATTGTAAGTTGATTGATATCCAATTAATTATTATAAATGAGATCTCGATGGTCGGATCAAAAATGCTTGGATACTTAGATCAAAGACTTTGTCAAATTTTTAGAAGTCAAGATGTAAGTTTTGGGGGCAAGTCTATAATAGTGTTTGGAGATCTGAAGCAGCTTAGCCCAGATGGAGATCGTTGGATATTCGCAGAAAATACATCTAATCCCTATAATATTCTGGCAGGAGCTAACCCTTGGAATAACTTTAAGTTTTTCGAGCTAACGGAAATAATGCGGCAACGTGACGACCGCGCTTTTGCTTTGGCTTTGAATAATATGTCTGAAGCCAACATGACAAATGCAGATATTGAGCTTTTCAGGACAAGAGTTCTTCCAGTAACCGATGTTCCTGACGATGCAATTCACTTATTCTGTTCTAATGCTGACGTAAACCATTACAACTCCCTAAAACTTGCCCAAATTTGAACTGAAGAATTTGTGTCAACTGCAGTAGATACAGTTAAGTCAGCTAATATGTCTGAAAGAAGTCGAGAATCAACTCTTAGGCATGCCCAAAACATGAAGACCTCTGAAACTCAGGGTCTACCATATATTTTACACCTGAAGACTACTGCAAAATATATGGTTACCGTCAATATTGACACAAATGATGGACTTGTTAATGGGGCAACTGGTCAATTAATGCGAATTGACAACTGTATGGTTAACGGCTCATTATTAGTTACTGGACTGTGAATTAAGTTTACAGATGCCACTGTCGGTACTATAGCTAGGTCAAAAGTTCGAGGAAATGATCACCCAGACTGGACTCCAATTTATAAAACAGCCCGAGTATTCCAATGCGGAAATTCGGGACATTCTTCTATTGATCGAAAAGAATTTCCAGTTGTTCCTGCTGACGCTATTACCATCCATAAGAGCCAAGGAGCAACCTACAGCAAAGTCGCAGTGCATCTTAAAAGAGGCATTAAGCGAGCTTCGTTGTACGTAGGTTGCAGCAGAGCAACTAGCGCATCGGGCCTTTTCCTTTTAGGAGACTTTGTCCCTCCAACTAGATTTGGAGCTACAAATGTCCAAGAAGAACTTGAACGTTTAAGAGGGGAAAAGGCTTTGACTACGCATTATAAATTTTTGGTCAATGAAAATGAGGATATCTTTTTATATTACCACAACGTGGAATCTCTTCGTGCTCATCGCGAAGATGTTGCCAACGACAACATTATTTGTTCTGCCAACTTTTTATGTTGAAACCTAGACTCTTCCACAAGAAGAGTAGACTTTAAGGGATTTTGACATTATAAGAAGAATAGATTGCAACCATTTGAATGGTATTGGGAAGAACGGAATACTTATTTATGCTAAACAAAACATTTCGCAAAATGTATTATTTCTGTTTGAGACAAAGAAGTCCACAAACACAAGGGCAACGTATCAATCGATTGCATTTAAATATCTTGACACGTCATTTATAACTGTTTATGGGAGTCCCGGATTTCCAATAGCAAGATTTCGAAATGGAATTAAAGCTGATGTGGAAAAAGTGCGTAGAATGGATAATACTAAAGTAGTAATATTAGGAGATTTTAATATTTGCAGATCCACAGGGACTGATATTCTGGAGGAACACTTGAATGCCTATAACCTCTTTTCAATCAATCATTCTCCCACAACAAAACAAATAACACAAATTGATTGGATATTTTCAGATTCTCGAATTCCACAAGCTCTTGCCATTACTTATGAGACACCATATAGCCACCACGATGGAATTTTATTTAAGTATAGCTTGTAGCAGGTAATATAATTAAATATATAAATAGTAAAAATTGTAATAGGTTAGAAAAAATAATTAATTGTATATAGCATATTGTATATATGTGTTTTTATGGTATTATTAATTTATTTATTTCTATCTATCAACGTAGTTTTCAAAATTGTATATATATATATAAATGATAATATTTTCCCCCTCGTGGATTGTGACCTTGACGTGGTGTGGGGGCTGAGTACGTGAAATTGTTTTAATATCACTGAAGCTAGCAACAATCCTTAAAATGTAACATAGTGTCACTAACATTGATTATTTCTTATAACTGCAAGGGTATTCAAACTTCGGCTTGCCGAAGTTAACTTCCTTTCTCGTTTAATTTGGAAATGACTTCAGCTATTGTTGTTTCATTTCCGATTAGATTTCTGGCGACACCTTTTAGCTTTGTTTTTATAATGGAAACTGCTTATTGTTCGTGTTCGCCTTTTATTGATTCTATTATTTCTAATGCATCCATAAAACTTGTTAAGTTTTCAGCTTTACCATCGAAAACTGGTATAAGCTTGGATGCTGTATTAATAAAATCAATATTAGTTTGTGCCATTTTGATTGGATTTATTTCTACAATGCCGTTGTGAGAATCCGAGTCGGTCGATTCCTGGTCTGATAATTCAGATTGAATAAGGTGAGGTTGTTTATATCTTTTTCTTCTATATCGGGATCTTTAGAGATACGGTCGTCAGCCCCAGCTTGTACTGGTGGATCTGATGATTCTGACTCTTCTCTAGCTTCTATCTTCAAAGGTGTATTTAGGATAGTTGGTACTGAAATTGTTAAGTCGTACCTTTGCTTTATAAATATTAGGTTATCCCGTTAGTTGTTTAAATATTTTGATACCTGAGACCAATGGGCTTTGTTTAGCCTGACTCTCTGATCGTATATTAGTATACGCGCTGTATTGAAGCGTGTTACTAATATTTCGGCCTGCTTGTTCACAGTGTTTTGCTGTGCTGGAAGGCGTCTTGATAGTGACTTATAAGATCTGTCAAAATCAATTTTTATATTATTATTATTATTTAATGGAATATTTTCTAGGTTCTTGAAACCATCAATGAAAGATGTCTCCCAAGTAACTTGTTATCGTTAATAACTGATCTAATTTTTAGGGCCGGGACGGTGCTCAATACTATCGCCTTCTGGGTACTTGGGTAATGTATCAAGGGAGAAAAGTCTAAGTTGTACCTATTCATGTACTCATATTCGAATTCATTAATTAGTAGAGGCTCAGCTCCTTTTTCAATTATTGATAATACCCTGTTCTGAAAGTTGGGTTCCCTATCAAGAGCGATTCTAATACACTCTGTAGTATTCATATTTTATGTTTATTATTATTTTTTTTAATTATTTATTTTTGTTGTACATTAGATATGATTATTAGATGAAATAATATCTATATTCAATATATCAATATATGGACATACATATTTATGTTAAATGGTTTGCTCTTTTGTTATTACTTTATTTTGAACACCTTTTTATAATTATTGTTGGCGCTTTATGTATTTATATTTTGTCCAGATCATTAGCCTGGTTTTTTTTTATGGCTCTCTTTGATATACATTTATTATGAAACATATATGCATTGTACAAAATAAATGCGCTCATAATAAAGACAATAATTGATAATAAAATGTTCGTTAAGTCTGTATTAATATTTTTAGACTCGATTTTATTTATGACGTTTGCTGTGGAGTCCACTTCTCTTACGTCTACTAAACCCATTTTGGGTGTTTTCTATGAGCTGTTATAGCTATAGGTGTGTAGTTTACTTTATAACTTATTTGCCATTTAGTTTGGCTCATGTAGTTAAAAATTTGCTTTATTGAGCCATGAAATATTTTTTGTATAATTTGATAAAAATTTATTTTTTAACAATGGGAAAGCCTGCCTAGTTTTTGTATGGTTTTCAGGCCACACGCTAATTGGGCAACTTTAATGTCAGTCAATTTTACATTAGTTTTTTATAAAATATAAAAAAAATATGCATCGCAGTGCAATGAAAAAAATTATGCAACGCAGTGCATGGTAAAAAAAAAATATGAGCTCTATGAAGCGCTGTCGGCTCACTTATTCTTGGTCTCGCTTGGTTGGCAAGACGTGGCCGGTGCTGGCTGCACAGGCTGGACTTCCTCGTCGGTCTTCTTTGTTGGGGCACCGGTGCTGGCTGCACAGGTGTACTCGCAATGGGGCGAGCACAGTGGTCCCTCGCAGTCGTTTGGGCACTTCTTAGTAAATTTTGGTATTTCTTTCTTCTGTGGTGGAGGTAATTTTACATTAGTTTTTGCAAGACTTTTAATTGCAGGGTAGGTGTGTGTATTTGTGGCTGTGGCTTGATTTTGTCTTTCACTTATTAAAGTTTTTATATTTTCGAGTTCGGCATGTAATTTGACCGAATCGTTCCAATTTAATTTACTTCCGCTATTTAGTAGCTTCAGTAATTCAGCCCTTCTGGATTTTAGTCTCTTTACCACACCACTGCGTTTTGCACACATCACACTCTACTCACTGCGATATTATTTTTTGTCTGCTGCTAATGAAATTCATCAATTTCTGTCCTCCAGTTGTTCCTTTCTAGGTCTTCCAGGACCAGCGTCACGGTGAAATGAAATCGTCTTTAATTTCCTGTCCTGCAGTTTTGCTGTCCTAGGTCCTCCAGGACCATCGTCACGGTCGCCATGTAATATGTTTAAACGTGTAGGATTTTCCATAAAGCCCAAATAATATAAGGCCAATTCATTTAGGTTAGATATCCATTTGGATGATTTTTATTTGTATTGTATTCGGAGCAGAGCAGCCGTTGTTGCCGCTCTGAGCTCAAAAGAGTATCTTCACCAACTTAATTTACTTAGGAGCTAAGGAGGTCTAAGTCTCATAGCGGCGCTGCCAACAGCGGCAGCGGAGAGACGGCCTATATATTCTTAAGTATATAGCTATGCTCACTTAGTCTGGAGCGCGGAGTTATATGTATGTACTTGACTTTGGCTGAGCGGCTGGCGTGTGCAACAGAATGCTGACACCTGCACTTTCTGTGTACGCCGCCGATCGACTCATGTTTCGGCCACTTTAGGTTTTTGACCGAGTCTTTGTTTATGTAAACACTGCAACAAAGTGTTACAGTGTGTTTGATTCAAGTACTCTTGGTACAGTAGATATTCAATGTAAGTGCATACTACAATACTGTCATGAAAATTGTTTCCGTAGGACCAGCGAGAGATCGAGCAGAGAATCCTCTTTCTGGAGACGAATAGCAATGCAACGCAGCTCACGCCGCACAGCAATTAAAACTCCGCCACCTCTGGAGCATTGTGTTTTAACGAAATCTCGATCCTTACGGAACACATGAAAAAGATTTGAATCAAAGAATTCATTATCGAAGAAATCCATATTGAGCCAGGTTTCAACAAAAATGATGACGTCATGATCACCATGAGACGTTGCCTGGAAAAGGGATTGAGCTTTCGTACGCATACCACCGATATTTTGAAAATAAATATTGAAATTTGTATTGTTAGCGCATATCCGGTCATCCATGGTCATGCTATTAATAATTTTATCATAATTTATAAAATTATTTGTAAGAACCTTCAGTAAAGTAGTGGTACGGATACGAATAGGCTGGTGATCGGCGCTCCAAATATTAGGTGGGCAGTCAATATTAGCATTCAAAATATAAATGCTCGCAGGTGAATCCACTTCCGGTAATAAAGAGCGAGAACGTACTACAGCAGCCGCAGTCCATTGTTGTTGTTGATGGCGAACGCATCTCCAGAGAGCACCGTCAGAGAGAGGCTCGCCATCCAGCCAAATGTGTCGATAAAAGTTGTTGTAGAAAGACGAACGTCAGAAAGGTAGAGACGGAGAGCGCATAACTATTAGGCGATGAAGAGTAAGAATCCAGCCGACTATCTAGGTACTTCGGAAGAGAGGCGCAAGATGATGAGAGCGCAACTCCGAGGAGGGCGCCGATATTAGACGGCGGACGGCGAAAGTCGCGCACAGCGGACAACAAAAGCTCCTGCTGATGTTGTTGATGGTGCAACGGGAGAGGGGCGCAAGATGATGAGAGCGCAACTCCGAGGAGCGCGCCGATATTAGAACCAGGCGGACAGCGAATGTCGCGCAAAGCAAACAACAAAAGCTCCGGCTGATGTTTTTGATGAAGCATCAGGAGAGCAACGGAAAATGATGTGAGCGCAAATCCGAGCCAGGCGGACGGCGAATGTCGCACAAAGTGGACAACAAAAGCTCCGGCTGATGTTGTCAATGGTGCGTTAGGAGAGAGTCAGAAGATGAAGAGAGCGCAGTGAGAAAGGCAAGCAGCTGCCAATGTTGTTGCGAAAACGACTCCGACAAATGAGGAAAGGCTTGCAGACGATGTCCCGCAAAAGTATCGACGCCAGTGGCGTCGAACACTAGGGGCTTTTTGATGGCTGAATTGATGATGAAGTTTGTCCAGGCTCCGGCAAATTAGATAAGATTCCATCCCCTACAACAATGGCCCGTTTTCTATGAATAAATCTTTTGACCTTAACTGAGTTCGGCCAGAAATCGTTTTTGAAGACTTTATCGTAAAGCTGATCGGGGATACCAAGCTTGAAATTTACAAACTTTAAAGTTGTAACGTCAACATCTTTTTTTACAAGTTTTACACAAGTGAGAGAACTAGCATCCACCTTAAGCTTGGTGGACACGTATTTTAAAACAGTGTTCGGCTCTGTATCAGTTGCAAACTTTCCGACATGCAAAAATTTCTTGGTCGGCCAAACATGAAGATCTTCGGCACTAGGAGCCACTCCAACAACATGTTTATTGGGCTTGTTGTTGTTCCTTCTCTTCTTATTTCGAACCTGTATGAAACTTCCTCTCTCAATATCCAGAGCATGATTAGAAGGGTCAACGACCGCGGAAGACGTAGCAGCAGCATCCGCATATGACTGGGGAGCTGCAGCTACGTTGGTAGGTCTCGGTAGACGAGGCTTGGGATTAACATTCTGATTCAATACATCATCTTTAGGGGGAACGCCTCCAAGAATTTATTATGAAGGCCCTGGTATAAGCGCTCCAGGGCTTTCAATTTACCATCGAATTCATCGATTTTAAAATGCGAATCATTCGCAACCACACAGTTATCACATTGCCACAGTATATTTGGATTTAAAAAGAGTTTGAGCACATCGTCCGGTAGGGCTACGCAAGAAGTATGATAGGCGCGACGGCACAAAGAAGAGCAGCGAACAGCATCCGAAGCGCGAAGCTGGGCCAATGTAACATCGGTTTTGCACTCGGGACAGCGGGGAAGTAACATAGCGAATATTATAAGCACGTCTAAACGCAATGAAAGCTAGATGACAACTTTGCACGTCCTCTCCCTTCGGATACGGGTTTCTTATGCCGATTAGCCGTTCGCTTTAGCTATACTCAACTGGAATAAGAATCCGCTTAAAATGGCACCAGCATTTTAAGGAACAACAATTATCTTATAACACCGACATTGCAGTCCAATTATGTCGCTGAAGCGGAAACCCCCTCCTTGAGAAAAGCCTTTTATTCGCAAACACACTTTAAAGCAAGTGTAACTCAGCTAAAGGGAGTGCGAAGGAGACTGCCCGATTTGAATAATTGGCATGTAGATGGTAATTGAAATTAAGAATGTTACGAACTGCATATTTTTCGATGGCAGTGCCGCTAGCTCAGTCTTATCTCAGGGCAGTGTACCCCTAATGTCACAGCTCGCAACATAAATATCGACAACTCTGCTGTCTCACATCACTAAACTATCGGTCATTACTAAGAACAAAAAAACGTAAACCAAGGTACATACCTTTAAGTATTGACGGAAAAATTGATTAAATTTGGTGGCTATCGATGACCTAGCCAAGCGCTCCCACCTAGCCATGAATGCCCTTAAGATGCTGCAGGGCACCAATGTTTGTGCCTAACCGAAGTAGACACTTCCGGGGCACACCGCAGGACAAGGGGGTAATGAGCACTTGTCGCTGGCACGGGGACGCTTTGCTGGCAGGACGATCGCGTCGCGGCAATGGTAACGAAGGTTACTGCGATTCCGGACCACAGGCGATGCGGAACTGCGCTGAGGTTGAGCTAACGTAGGTTAGCTGCTTGTGAAGATAGCGTATTACGAGCCCTATTCCCAGATGTAGGAAGTGGAACCGCGGAGTTATGAGATGTGTAATATGCTGATCAGCAATTCTCATATGCAGTGGGTGCTACTGAGCGCCTGGTACTGTTCCCAACTTGGCTACTGCTTGATTTGTTGAGTGTGGTCATGAAGACTTTCGCTTAGCATTAACAAAGTTATAAAACTTCCTTGGATCCTTTGAAAATTAAAAATGGTAACTTGGCATTTGAAGGGATATGTAAGTATTATGTACAGATTGTGAAATTTTATTTAAGGAGTAAAGTATATACATTCCAAATTTAAAATAATGCAGAATATCGCTAGTGGCATGAAAGATTGGGCCATGTTAGTGTAGGGAAATTCTTAGAAATTATACGAAATAGATTGTTTTGAGATGTTGAACTTATAAAAAGCATACAGCTAAATAGAAATGAAATATGTGAGGTGTGTAATAACGGAAAGCAATCTAGGCTAATATTTGAAAAATCAAATAATAAAAGTATTTACCGCCTATTGTTCGTTATTTATTCTGATGTATGTAATCCGATTATGCCCTCAACTATTGATAGATTTGTGGCGAAAAGTGAGGCTCATTTTAACTTAAAAATGGTAAGTCTATATATTGATAATGGCAGGTAATACCTCTCTAATGAAATGCGTAAATTTTGTGTCAAAAAAGGTATCAGTTATCATTTAACGGTTCCTCATACCCCACCGTTGAATGGTGTTGCAGAGCGGATGATTAGAACAATCGCTGAAAAAGCTTGGTCTATGATTAAAATAATACAAGTTTTTGGGTTGAAGCTGTTTTAACAGCAACTTATTTAGTTAATTGGTCCCCAAGTAGAACTTTAGAAAATATGAAAAAACACCATATGAGATGTGTCATAAAAAGAAGGCAAAAAGAAGAAGAAAAAGAAGAAGACTGATAGCTAAGGATGTAGTGGTGGACGAAATGAACATAAAATCTGTGACTTTAAATGAAAAGGACTCTGGAGTAAAACATTATGATTTTAAGAGAAGTCATGATTTCCCAATGGAAGAGAATGAAAATTTCGATTTTTCATTACAGGAAATGAATACAAAACTCACTTACACATTGTGGGTTTTACAAATGTTTAATGAATATGGTAAGTACAATCATTTATATTCATGCTCCTCTTAGCCGATCTATCCTTCCTCAGCCTTTAAGACCGAATACTTGGCCGCCGTCTTAAATATTTACGCGGTCAAAGCAGAGGATTTGTTTTGCTGGAAAAAGGCTACACCCGCCGCGAAAACTTATGCTCTACCAGTCACTTTTTGGTAGAACTCGCATGAAAGCACGGCCCTCAAAAGGAACTTAATCCTGAGGAGCTCCTGGGGAAAAAGGGGGCAGGCCAAAAGGTACGTAACTGCACTGTAAACTATACCATTTAACTAATACGCGTGACCTTTTTGATTCTAGGCAAACTACGAGGACAAATATCTCGGGTCTAAATCAGGATAAATTCACAATTAATCAGGTAAGTAAATATAGTAATCCAGGTACAAATGTATTTAATTTTCCCTAAATTTCAGCCACTATTGGTCCGGGTGTGGAGGGCGATTATAGCACGGGCTGGAGACTTCTCGCCGGAGGCCAGCAGCAATACGGGTCTCAGCAAATAAAAACTGGCGCACTATGGTGAGTTGCGCAAGGGCAGTCCGAGGTTCGGCTGCCATACAAAATGTACTCAACTGCACTGTAAACTATACCATTTAACTAATACTCGCGATCTTTTTGATTCTAGGCAAACAACGAAGAACAAAGAGGGTTATCGGGTCTAAGTCCAAATAAATTCACAACTAATCAGGTAAGTAAATATAGTAATCCAGGTACAAATGTATTTAATTTTCCCTAAATTTCAGCCACTATTGGTCCGGGCCTGGAGGGCGATTATAGCCCGGGCTGGAGACTTCTCGCCGGAGGCCAGCAGTAACACGGGTCTCAGCAAACAAAAACTGGCGTTGCGCAAGGGCAGTCCAAAGTTCGGCTGCCAGACAAAATGCGACGGCTGGAAGTTCCCGAGGCGAGGTGGACGTGGTATTCCGGAACGGACTCACCGGGAAATGCTGGATGTCGTCGGCGTCGACTGCGAAAGGCGTTTATGGCTGGTCACGGTCACGTTTATGGCGGGTCGAACGGACCCCGGTTGCTGGCAGCCAAATCGTGGCTGATATGAATGGCGAAATCGCGCAGAAATCCGTGGAACTCCCAAGTAAATATCCCGGGGCCCTTTGTGTTGGGACCCCAGCTGCCCTATATATGATTATTAATAAATAACAAACTAACATGTTAACTTTCCTATCACTCAATTTAATTTAGTATTAAGCACGAAAATTGTATCTTAGAACTTTCAGCTGCATCTGCCTGGTTAGTCAATATGGCTCCGACTATACTGATGTCTGCTGATCATCATCGTTCCTCCCCCACCATATTACATGGCCTCTCCCATAATTGGGTCATTGGATACATGAGTGCCATTTAAGGTAATCTCAGAGCGAACCGCGATTAATCCTCAAATAACCAGATCGCCCTATCGACCTAACCTGTCGATAGAGTTCGTCCCATAATCGACTCCAATTGCAACATTAACCAAAGATTTCGAGAGGTGCTTCCCGGAGTTTCAGCAGAACGACGAAATAATTGGTACCTTTGGAGATAGGATGGGACTCAACACGGCACTGATACCATCCTGCAGTTCGATCGGCGCCTAAGGCGGGTCCACGCATGACGGGAACTTTAGCAGATGTGATCGCGATGCTCGTATACTTTGTTTCTCCATATTTCAGATCACAACCGGATGTCTTTGGCGTAATACACTCCCAGACTACACTCCTCCAGCACGAATGCATTGCTGCCGACGGATTTGACCACCCTGGCTTTTAAGAATTTGCGAGCAAACTTGGCGTTAAAAGATTTGCTGAAATCACTTAGCACGAAGTTGCGGCGGAAGACTTCTTGCCCCGGCTTGGCGAGCAACGTACGGGCTCGCTTATCATAGCGCTGCCGGCTCATCTCGTATGCCCCGTCCAGTTGCTTATGCACTTTGGCTTGGATTATTTGAAGCTTGTCCTTGGTCTGCATTCCGGCAATTTCATGGTCGACCAGGGACCTGAGTCGTCTGGCTAGCTTGTAACTGATGGCCAAATACGGTGAAGAACGATGGCCACCTCAATCTCCGGCAGGTGTGCATCCCATTCCCGGTGACATTCCCGGCCAAGACATTCCTGTTAACTCTCTTCGCGGCATTGCTCTGTGGTGAGTATACTGGAGTCTTCATGTGCTGTATACCGAAGCCATCGATCATCTCCTCAAACGCCTTGGATACGAACTGTTTGCGTTGTCCGAATGGATCGTCTCAAGCACCCCGAACTTGTAAAATTCCTCGTTTACCAAGAATCTAGAGTTTCTGGAATGGTCTTTCCGTCTCTACCCTTCTTCCGATTAGGACCTGCATCCTTAAGTTTGGCGCTTTGGACTCCTCGCAACCCCGGACGTATTCACGCACCTGGATAGTTATCTCCGGTCAATAGAACTGGCGTCGCAGGGTCTCCAAGGTCATTGTCATCCCACCATGGCCAGTTTTGGGGTCCGAATGAGCATGCTATATGAAGCTGTGGGTCAGGCTTTGCGGGATCCACAGCTTCCATTCGGATCCTTTTAATTATTCGTCCACTTTCGGTATACGCATGCGCTTGAAGATTAGTCCGCCGTCCACCTTGAGGTCCGGTAAGGGCTCCCTGTTGCACTCCACGTCTTGCACTAATTCCGTGCAATCCTCCGTAGTAAATTCGGTCGTCTGGAATCCCAGTAACTCCGATGGATCTATCCGGACATCCTCGATAATGCGGGATAGATTGTCGGCGACTACGTTCTCGCTGCCTTTGCGATGTTTAAAGCGGAAATCGTAGCCCTGCAGCTGGACAGACCACCATACGAGTCGTCCGGTCAGATCCTTCATTGTCATCAACCACTTTAGGCTGGCGTGACCAGTAATGCATGTGAACGGCATACCTTCCACATACGGTCTGAACTTCCGAATGGCTAGGATGGCCGCCAGACACTCCTTTTCCGTGAACAAGTAATTAACCTGGTGTTTGTTCATCTTGGCCGAGAACAACGCGATAGGCGCTCGTCTCCGTTCTGGTTCCGCTAAAACAATACCGCACCGACGCCAACGTGGGATGCGTTGAACTGAATGTAGAAATGTTTCTTGAAGTCCGCATAAACCAGGACCGGCGCGCTCGTCAAGGCCAGCTTCAGGTCATCCACACTTTGGCGCTGGGGCTTGGTGGCGCTGGGGCTTGAGGAAATCTTGGTGTTTCCAGCCTTCCCGCTGCATCCGCTTGAATAGACAATATGGCTGCGACAATATGGCGCTCGTCAAGGCCAGCTTCAGGTCATCCACTTCCTGTGTGGCGCTGGGGCTTAAGGAAAACTTGGTGTTTCCAGCCTTCCCGCTGCATCCACCTGATTAGACAACATGGCTGCGACTTTTCTAATAACTGGCGATCATCATCGTTCCTCCCCCACCATATTTCATGGCCTCTCCCAAAATTTGGCCATTGGACACATGAGGGGACACATTTAAGGTAATCTCAGAGCGAACCGGGATTAATCCTCAAATGGCCAGATCGCCCGCCAGAATCATACCGCTGCTGCAACGAGCAGCAGAACGACGAAATGTGCTTTGGAGATAGGATGGGACTCAACACGGCACTTATACCATGCTGCAGCCCGATCGGCGCCTAACGCGTGGCTTACGCATGACGTGAAGTATAGCAGATGTGATCGCGATGCTCCTATACTTTGTTTTTCCTTCTTTCAGATCACAACCGGATGTCCTTGGCGTGATACACTCCCAGACTGCGGCCTTGGAGGTCTTCCAGCAAATATGCGTTGCTGCCGACGGACTTGACCACCCTGGCTTTTATTAACTTGTGAGCAAACTTGGCATTAAAGGATTTGCTGAAATCACTCATCACGAAGATGCGGCGGAAGACTTATTGGCCTGACTTGGCGAGCAGCATACGGGCTTGCTCATCACGGCTCATCTCGTATGGCCCCTCCAGTTGCTTTTGCCCCTTGGCGTGGTCCTTGGTCTGCTTTTCGGCAATTTCATGGTCGACCAGGGACCTGAGTCGTCTGGTTAGCTTGTAACTGGAACCGTTGAGGAACATGTGATGGCCGAACATGTGACGGCGCTTCTCCTCTGGCTGAGTGAACGATGTATCGGATGGTCACCTCAATCTCCGGCAGATGTGCACCCCATTCCCGGTGATTTTCGTCCAAGAAACGGCATTGCTCTGTGGTGAATATACTGAAGTCTTTATGTGCTGTATACCGAAGCCCCGAATCATCTCCTCAAACCCCTTGGATACGAACTGTTTGCCGTTGTCCGAATGTATCGTCTCAGGCACCCTGAACTTGTAAAATATCTGGTTTACCAGGAAATTCACTACGTTCGCCGCCGTCGCCTCCTTCATCGCCTTTAAGAAGGTGTACTTTTAGAAATGGTCCACCACGATGAATATCCAGGCGTGTCCACTCTTGGACCTCGGATACTTGCCCAGAAAATCGATGTAGAGTTTCTGGAATGGCCTTTCCGTCTCTACTCTTCGTCCGATTCCGACCTGCATCCTGAAGTTTGGCGCTTTGGACTCCTTGCACACCTCGCAACCCCGGACGTATTCACGCACCTGGATAGGCATTCCTGGCCAATAGAACTGACGTCGCAGGGTCTCCAAGGACTTCGTCATTTCAACATGGCCAGCATTGGGGTCTGAATGCGTCAGGTGTAGCGCTTGTAGTGAATATCGTAAGTTGGGAGGCGCCATCTATGAATCAGATAGAGAACTATGGTGGGGTGCATGCAGAAAGGGGGAGGAGAGCAACAGACCTTAATGTCAACCTGCTTTGTGGCATCTCCCAAAATCGCTATGGGGTTACCGGCAGAATTATGGCGGCATAATCGGTCTTTCCAATTTTGACCGTCTAACAGTCAAGAAGTGTTTCCTTAAAGTGTCTTGTTAAGTCTTAAATTATAAAATAACGAGAGCAAAAGTTCGGCTTGCAGCCACAAAGATTAGTTCAGCGCTAAGTCCAATTGGGCGAGTGGAGATATCGAAGAATATTCCAGTTGTATTTATTAGGGAAGGAAGCGTTTCCGACCCCATAAAGTATATATATTCTTTATCAGCATCACTTGAAGAGTCGATATAGCCATGTCCGTTTGTCCGTTTCTACGTAAACTAGTCTCTCAGTTTTAAAGCTATCGGGCTGAAACTTTCCCAAAAGTCTTATTTCTTTTGCAGGTAGTATATAAGTCGGAACCAGCCGGATCGGACAACTATATCTTATAGCACCGATACGAATAAACGGAACAAACATTTTTTTTTAAATTTCTTTGGGGTTTTTTAACATATAAACTCCTACGCTTGGAAATAACATTTTTTAATTAGGTCTGAATTTCGAATTTAATTTTATCAAAATCGGACGACTCTATCATATAGCTGCCGGTGTCGTATAGCTGTCATATAGCTGTCGGTGTTTTTTAACACATAACCTCCTACGATTGGAAAAATCATTTTTGAATTAGTTCTGAATTTCGTATTTAATTTTATTAAAATCGGACGACTATATCATATATCTGCCATAGGAACGATCGGAAAATTGGTGGGAAAATGATATGAAACAAATTATAGCTTCAGTGTTTTTTTTTGTATTTTATACCCGTTACTCGTAGAGTAAAAGGTTATACTAAATTCTTCGGAAAGTATGTAACGGGCAGAAGGAAGCGTTTCCGACCCCATAAAGTATATATATTCTTGATCAGTATCACTAGCCGAGTCGATCTAGCCATGTTCGTACGTCTGTCTGTCCGTCCGGATGAACGCTGAGATCTCAGGAACTATAAGATCTAGGCTATTGAGATTTGTAGTACAGATTCCTGAGCTTCTTACGCAGCGCAAGTTTGTTTCAGCAGCGTGCCACGCCCACTCTAACGCCCACAAGCCGCCCAAAACTGTGACTCCTACAGTTTTGACGCTAGAATAAAAATTTTATCTGGAATGTATTGTTGTCATCAACACCTATCGATTGACCCAAAAAAAGTTTGCCACGCCCACAAACTTCAAAGAATCGTAAATATGAACGTGAATATCTAGGAAACTATCAAAGATAGAGAATTGAGACCTCAGATTTAGATTTCGTAGCCTTGTACGCAGCGCACGTTTGTTGACGCCCACAATTTTCATGCTAGAATAAAAATTTTAACTGAAATGTATTGGTCGCGTCAATACCTATCGATTGATAAAAAAAAAATTTGCCACGCTTACTCTAACGCCCATAACGCTTAAATCTGTCTACCCCCGGTAGGTGGCGCATTTTAATCTCGCTTTGCTGCTTGCATATCTTTATTTCCCTTTGGTCCCTTTTCGTGAGTAACGGGTATCTGATAGTCGAGGTACTTGACTATAGCGATCTTCCTCGTTAAATTTAATAATTGTAACTGCATGGGTATCCTTTCCTTTCTTGTTAATTTTTTGCTTCTTGTATACAAATGTATATTAAAGCCCCTATAAATTCGTTTAAATTATTTATTTTAAATATATTTCGGGTCCATTATAAAATGTTTGGATGACTTAGTAATACATGGCCGATTACTCTGAGATTGGACCCTTCACTTAGCTTTGTAATAGTGACAGAAAGCTCTTCTCCTGTCCTCAATAGATGACTTCCAGCGGAGTAGGCGACGTCAACATACCCAGCTGGGCATCCTCAGACAAATTTATAGCAGTTTAACAGAACAGCAAGTTACAGTGTCCAAGAAGTAAATAAATGCGAATTTGACAAATGCAATTAATTAAATACAATCGAATTACAGATACCAACGATTTGCAAAATAGAATAAACACCGCAAAATGTTATACTTATTTAAAAAAATTTGGTCGGTTGTCCGAGTGACCTCGACAACTCAGTCAAAAACAAGAATGAACGCTATAGTCGACGGCCTCGAATATTACATACCCGTTACTCAACTAAAGGAAGTGGAAGGGAGAAGGAGATATGCAGCATTTCGGCTGTTTCCGAGATTAAACACTTTGTTTGCCAAAACCCATCTTTCTAGCTTTTATAGTTCCCGAGATCTCGGCGCTCATACGAACGGTCAGGCATAACCTATAAAAAATTGAAGTTTTCTTATTTAATTAGATATAACCGGATATACATACATAAATATAACAGAGTTATACAAGTTGGTTGTTTTGTTCGATTCATTCAATTGTGTAGCTTAAGCCTATAGAATAATTCATTACTTTATTTTGGAATATATTTATTATGCATAGATAAGTCTTTTCCATCATAGGTAATGCCCTCGTAGAAGAACTTTCGATTTGAGCGGCATTGAGGACCACATCTGGTAGAGCCACAACTACGGCACTCATACCAACAACCTTCACATTCTTTATTTAAGCAGTCGCCTGAAAATAAACATATTTTATTTTAAATGTCAACTGTTTCAGGGGTGCCACAAAAATGAACTCCAGAGCTTGGTGATCAAAATAAAAAACTTCCTCCAATTCAGCGCTTTTCGATTTATGTGACACCCTTGAAAGTATGTTTTTAATTTTCTCACAAATATCTAGACCGTTGATGCGGATATTTCCGTATTCATCATACGCGCTATTTTTTCCGAAGCATTGCCCTTTCTTCTTCCCATTTCTTTTATTTTTGTCTGAATCTATTCCTTCATTTGCGTTATAAACGCCTATTCTCCTTTGTCTCTGTCGCAGGTTGCGACCTATAGAATAGTCGGGATTAATATATGAACTCATTACTTTCTGAGAATTTCTAATAAAATAATATGACCGCGTATTTATTATTGAAATATACCGTGTCCGTTATGCTCCCACTACTGGAGTAGTTTGGTATTATTCACTTAGAAGATGCCAGTACTTGATGTATCCAGATATGAATTTAACGTGATCTGTTCCCGCTCTGTTGTACACTTGTTGTTTGTTAACATCGCATTATTATTTAATCAATGTACCGCTATTTTTATTTTTATAAAAATGAATCATGATATGCTATTTGAATGAATATAAAAAAGACGATGTTGTTTTGTGATGTTTTGTTGATATTTTTGAGTTGGTCAAGTTAAATCCACGCTTCATATAATATATTTATAAAATAGCAATACGATACCTGGTTACCCAAGTTAGCTCAGAACCTTCAGAGTTTCTGGCGCTGTTATAAGCGTTGTTTGCGATTCCCGTAGTCGGATAACCGACAATCAAATAGCCCAACGAGTATTTTAAAAATAATATTGGAAGCTGAATAAGAAAATGGATATTTCTTAATCTACCTAGTGCAGGCTCCACTTGGTAAAATAAATGAGGTAAAAATGCTTTTAAAGCACTAAATCGACTTTTCATCATCATTAACAAAAATTTGATCGATATACGATACGATATTTTAAAAAATATTCGACAACTTTAAATTATATGCAGAGCCTACAAACGTTCCACTTTATGTATTATCATGTTAAAAAAGGTACCGCACATTTTGGTAAACTGGCGCTTATAGCCTCTTCTCACAGAAACCCATCCACCATCTGCCGTCGTTCAGGGTCGCTCAGGATCCTAAGCCCAATTTCCACTACGCCGAAATTTTGGAATTTTTAATTTAGAAATGTTTCTTGAAGTCCGCATAAACCAGGACCGGCGCGCTCGTCAAGGCCAGCTTCAGGTCATCCACACTTTGGCGCTGGGGCTTGGTGGCGCTGGGGCTTGAGGAAATCTTGGTGTTTCCAGCCTTCCCGCTGCATCCGCTTGATTAGACAATATGGCTGCGACAATATTGCGCTCGTCAAGGCCAGCTTCAGGTCATCCACTTCCTGTGTGTCGCTGGGGCTTAAGGAAAACTTGGTGTTTCCAGCCTTCCCGCTGCATCCACCTGATTAGACAACATGGCTGCGACTTTTCTAATAACTGGCGATCATCATCGTTCCTCCCCCACCATATTTCATGGCCTCTTCCAAAATTTGGCCATTGGACACATGAGGGGACACATTTAAGGTAATCTCAGAGCGAACCGGGATTAATCCTCAAATGGCCAGATCGCCCGCCAGAATCATACCGCTGCTGCAACGAGCAGCAGAACGACGAAATGTGCTTTGGAGATAGGATGGGACTCAACACGGCACTTATACCATGCTGCAGCCCGATCGGCGCCTAACGCGTGGCTTACGCATGACGTGAAGTATAGCAGATGTGATCGCGATGCTCCTATACTTTGTTTTTCCTTCTTTCAGATCACAACCGGATGTCCTTGGCGTGATACACTCCCAGACTGCGGCCTTGGAGGTCTTCCAGCAAATATGCGTTGCTGCCGACGGACTTGACCACCCTGGCTTTTATTAACTTGTGAGCAAACTTGGCGTTAAAGGATTTGCTGAAATCACTCATCACGAAGATGCGGCGGAAGACTTATTGGCCTGACTTGGCGAGCAGCATACGGGCTTGCTCATCACGGCTCATCTCGTATGGCCCCTCCAGTTGCTGTTGCCCCTTGGCGTGGTCCTTGGTCTGCTTTCCGGCAATTTCATGGTCGACCAGGGACCTGAGTCGTCTGGTTAGCTTGTAACTGGAACCGTTGAGGAACATGTGATGGCCGAACATGTGACGGCGCTTCTCCTCTGGCTGAGTGAACGATGTATCGGATGGTCACCTCAATCTCCGGCAGATGTGCACCCCATTCCCGGTGATTTTCGTCCAAGAAACGGCATTGCTCTGTGGTGAATATACTGAAGTCTTTATGTGCTGTATACCGAAGCCCTGAATCATCTCCTCAAACGCCTTGGATACGAACTGTTTGCCGTTGTCCGAATGTATCGTCTCAGGCACCCTGAACTTGTAAAATATCTGGTTTACCAGGAAATTCACTACGTTCGTCGCCGTCGCCTCCTTCATCGCCTTTAAGAAGGTGTACTTTTAGAAATGGTCCACCACGATGAATATCCAGGCGTGTCCAATCTTGGACCTCGGATACTTGCCCAGAAAATCGATGTAGAGTTTCTGGAATGGCCTTTCCGTTTCTACTCTTCGTCCGATTCCGACCTGCATCCTGAAGTTTGGCGCTTTGGACTCCTTGCACACCTCGCAACCCCGGACGTATTCACGCACCTGGATAGGCATTCCTGGCCAATAGAACTGACGTCGCAGGGTCTCCAAGGACTTCGTCATTTCAACATGGCCAGCATTGGGGTCCGAATGCGTCAGGTGTAGCGCTTGTAGTGAATATCGTAAGTTGGGAGGCGCCATCTATGAATCAGATAGAGAACTATGGTGGGGTGCATGCAAAAAGGGGGAGGAGAGCAACAGACCTTAATGTCAACCTGCTTTGTGGCATCTCCCAGAATCGCTATGGGGTTACCGGCAGAATTATGGCGGCATAATCGGTCTTTCCAATTTTGACCGTCTCACAGTCAAGAAGTGTTTCCTTAAAGTGTCTTGTTAAGTCTTAAATTATAAAATAACGAGAGCAAAAGTTCGGCTTGCAGCCACAAAGATTAGTTCAGCGCTAAGTCCAATTGCGCGAGTGGAGATATCGAAGAATATTCCAGTTGTATTTATTAGGGAAGGAAGCGTTTCCGACCCCATAAAGTATATATATTCTTTATCAGCATCACTTGAAGAGTCCATCTAGCCATGTCCGTTTGTCCGTTTCTACGTAAACTAGTCTCTCAGTTTTAAAGCTATCGGGCTGAAACTTTCCCAAAAGTCTTATTTCTTTTGCAGGTAGTATATAAGTCGGAACCAGCCGGATCGGACAACTATATCTTATAGCACCCATACGAATAAACGGAACAAACATTTTTTTTTTAATTTCTTTGGGGTTTTTTAACATATAAACTCCTACGCTTGGAAATAACATTTTTTAATTAGGTCTGAATTTCGAATTTAATTTTATCAAAATCGGACGACTAAATCAAATATCTGCAATAGGAACGATCGGAAAATTGGTGGGAAAATGATATGAAACAAATTATAGCTTCAGTGTTTTTTTTTGTATTTTATACCCGTTACTCGTAGAGTAAAAGGTTATACTAAATTCGTCGGAAAGTATGTAACGGGCAGAAGGAAGCGTTTCCGACCCCATAAAGTATATATATTCTTGATCAGTATCACTAGCCGAGTCGATCTAGCCATGTCCGTACGTCTGTCTGTCCGTCCGGATGAACGCTGAGATCTCAGGAACTATAAGATCTATGCTATTGAGATTTGTAGTACAGATTCCTGAGCTTCTTACGCAGCGCAAGTTTGTTTCAGCAGCGTGCCACGCCCACTCTAACGCCCACAAACCGCCCAAAACTGTGACTCCTACAGTTTTGATGCTAGAATAAAAATTTTATCTGGAATGTATTGTTGTCATCAACACCTATCGATTGACCCAAAAAAAGTTTGCCCCGCCCACAAACTTCAAAGAATCGTAAATATGAACGTGAATATCTAGGAAACTATCAAAGATAGAGAATTGAGACCTCAGATTTGGATTTCGTAGCCTTGTACGCAGCGCACGTTTGTTGACGCCCACAATTTTTATGCTAGAATAAAAATTTTAACTGAAATGTATTGGTCGCGTCAATACCTATCGATTGATAAAAAAAAAATTTGCCACGCTTACTCTAACGCCCATAACGCTTAAATCTGTCTACCCCCGGTAGGTGGCGCATTTTAATCTCGCTTTGCTGCTTGCATATCTTTATTTCCCTTTGGTCCCTTTTCGTGAGTAACGGGTATCTGATAGTCGAGGTACTTGACTATAGCGATCTTCCTCGTTAAATTTAATAATTGTAACTGCGTGGGTATCCTTTCCTTTCTTGTTAATTTTTTGCTTCTTGTATACAAATGTATATTAAAGCCCCTATAAATTCGTTTAAATTATTTATTTTAAATATATTTCGGGTCCATTATAAAATGTTTGGATGACTTAGTAATACATGGCCGATTACTCTGAGATTGGACCCTTCATTTAGCTTTGTAATAGTGACAGAAAGCTCTTCTCCTGTCCTCAATAGATGACTTCCAGCGGAGTAGGCGACGTCAACATACCCAGCTGGGCATCCTCAGACAAATTTATAGCAGTTTAACAGAACAGCAAGTTACAGTGTCCAAGAAGTAAATAAATGCGAATTTGACAAATGCAATTAATTAAATACAATCGAATTACAGATACCAACGATTTGCAAAATAGAATAAACACCGCAAAATGTTATACTTATTTAAAAAAATTTGGTCGGTTGTCCGAGTGACCTCGACAACTCAGTCAAAAACAAGAATGAACGCTATAGTCGACGGCCTCGAATATTACATACCCGTTACTCAACTAAAGGAAGTGGAAGGGAGAAGAAGATATGCAGCATTTCGGCTGTTTCCGAGATTAAACACTTTGTTTGCCAAAACCCATCTTTCTAGCTTTTATAGTTCCCGAGATCTCGGCGCTCATACGAACGGTCAGGCAGAACCTATAAAAAATTGAAGTTTTCTTATTTAATTAGATATAACCGGATATACATACATAAATATACACAGAGTTATACAAGTTGGTTGTTTTGTTCGATTCATTCAATTGTGTAGCTTAAGCCTATAGAATAATTCATTACTTTATTTTGGAATATATTTATTATGCATAGATAAGTCTTTTCCATCATAGGTAATGCCTTCGTAGAAGAACTTTCGATTTGAGCGGCATTGAGGACCACATCTGGTAGAGCCACAACTACGGCACTCATACCAACAACCTTCACATTCTTTATTTAAGCAGTCGCCTGAAAATAAACATATTTTATTTTAAATGTCAACTGTTTCAGGGGTGCCACAAAAATGAACTCCAGAGCTTGGTGATCAAAATAAAAAACTTCCTCCAATTCAGCGCTTTTCGATTTATGTGACACCCTTGAAAGTATGTTTTTAATTTTCTCACAAATATCTAGACCGTTGATGCGGATATTTCCGTATTCATCATACGCGCTATTTTTTCCGAAGCATTGCCCTTTCTTCTTCCCTTTTCTTTTATTTTTGTCTGAATCTATTCCTTCATTTGCGTTATAAACGCCTATTCTCCTTTGTCTCTGTCGCAGGTTGCGACCTATAGAATAGTCGGGATCAATATATGAACTCATTACTTTCTGAGAATTTCTAATAAAATAATATGACCGCGTATTTATTATTGAAATATACCGTGTCCGTTATGCTCCCACTACTGGAGTAGTTTGGTATTATTCACTTAGAAGATGCCAGTACTTGATGTATCCAGATATGAATTTAACGTGATCTGTTCCCGCTCTGTTGTACACTTGTTGTTAGTTAACATCGCATTATTATTTAATCAATGTACCGCTATTTTTATTTTTATAAAAATGAATCATGATATGCTATTTGAATGAATATAAAAAAGACGATGTTGTTTTGTGATGTTTTGTTGATATTTTTGAGTTGGTCAAGTTAAATCCACGCTTCATATAATATATTTATAAAATAGCAATACGATACCTGGTTACCCAAGTTAGCTCAGAACCTTCAGAGTTTCTGGCGCTGTTATAAGCGTTGTTTGCGATTCCCGTAGTCGGATAACCGACAATCAAATAGCCCAACGAGTATTTTAAAAATAATATTGGAAGCTGAATAAGAAAATGGATATTTCTTAATCTACCTAGTGCAGGCTCTACTTGGTAAAATAAATGAGGTAAAAATGCTTTTAAAGCACTAAATCGACTTTTCATCATCATTAACAAAAATATGATCGATATACGATACGATATTTTAAAAAATATTCGACAACTTTAAATTATATGCAGAGCCTACAAACGTTCCACTTTATGTATTATCATGTTAAAAAAGGTACCGCACATTTTGGTAAACTGGCGCTTATAGCCTCTTCTCACAGAAACCCATCCACCATCTGCCGTCGTTCAGGGTCGCTCAGGATCCTAAGCCCAATTTCCACTACGCCGAAATTTTGGAATTTTTAATTTAGAAATGTTTCTTGAAGTCCGCATAAACCAGGACCGGCGCGCTCGTCAAGGCCAGCTTCAGGTCATCCACACTTTGGCGCTGGGGCTTGGTGGCGCTGGGGCTTGAGGAAATCTTGGTGTTTCCAGCCTTCCCGCTGCATCCGCTTGATTAGACAATATGGCTGCGACAATATTGCGCTCGTCAAGGCCAGCTTCAGGTCATCCACTTCCTGTGTGGCGCTGGGGCTTAAGGAAAACTTGGTGTTTCCAGCCTTCCCGCTGCATCCACCTGATTAGACAACATGGCTGCGACTTTTCTAATAACTGGCGATCATCATCGTTCCTCCCCCACCATATTTCATGGCCTCTCCCAAAATTTGGCCATTGGACACATGAGGGGACACATTTAAGGTAATCTCAGAGCGAACCGGGATTAATCCTCAAATGGCCAGATCGCCCGCCAGAATCATACCGCTGCTGCAACGAGCAGCAAAACGACGAAATGTGCTTTGGAGATAGGATGGGACTCAACACGGCACTTATACCATGCTGCAGCCCGATCGGCGCCTAACGCGTGGCTTACGCATGACGTGAAGTATAGCAGATGTGATCGCGATGCTCCTATACTTTGTTTTTCCTTCTTTCAGATCACAACCGGATGTCCTTGGCGTGATACACTCCCAGACTGCGGCCTTGGAGGTCTTCCAGCAAATATGCGTTGCTGCCGACGGACTTGACCACCCTGGCTTTTATTAACTTGTGAGCAAACTTGGCGTTAAAGGATTTGCTGAAATCACTCATCACGAAGATGCGGCGGAAGACTTATTGGCCTGACTTGGCGAGCAGCATACGGGCTTGCTCATCACGGCTCATCTCGTATGGCCCCTCCAGTTGCTTTTGCCCCTTGGCGTGGTCCTTGGTCTGCTTTCCGGCAATTTCATGGTCGACCAGGGACCTGAGTCGTCGGTTAGCTTGTAACTGGAACCGTTGAGGAACATGTGATGGCCGAACATGTGACGGCGCTTCTCCTCTGGCTGAGTGAACGATGTATCGGATGGTCACCTCAATCTCCGGCAGATGTGCACCCCATTCCCGGTGATTTTCGTCCAAGAAACGGCATTGCTCTGTGGTGAATATACTGAAGTCTTTATGTGCTGTATACCGAAGCCCTGAATCATCTCCTCAAACGCCTTGGATACGAACTGTTTGCCGTTGTCCGAATGTATCGTCTCAGGCACCCTGAACTTGTAAAATATCTGGTTTACCAGGAAATTCACTACGTTCGTCGCCGTCGCCTCCTTCATCGCCTTTAAGAAGGTGTACTTTTAGAAATGGTCCACCACGATGAATATCCAGGCGTGTCCACTCTTGGACCTCGGATACTTGCCCAGAAAATCGATGTAGAGTTTCTGGAATGGCCTTTCCGTTTCTACTCTTCGTCCGATTCCGACCTGCATCCTGAAGTTTGGCGCTTTGGACTCCTTGCACACCTCGCAACCCCGGACGTATTCACGCACCTGGATAGGCATTCCTGGCCAATAGAACTGACGTCGCAGGGTCTCCAAGGACTTCGTCATTTCAACATGGCCAGCATTGGGGTCCGAATGCGTCAGGTGTAGCGCTTGTAGTGAATATCGTAAGTTGGGAGGCGCCATCTATGAATCAGATAGAGAACTATGGTGGGGTGCATGCAAAAAGGGGGAGGAGAGCAACAGACCTTAATGTCAACCTGCTTTGTGGCATCTCCCAGAATCGCTATGGGGTTACCGGCAGAATTATGGCGGCATAATCGGTCTTTCCAATTTTGACCGTCTCACAGTCAAGAAGTGTTTCCTTAAAGTGTCTTGTTAAGTCTTAAATTATAAAATAACGAGAGCAAAAGTTCGGCTTGCAGCCACAAAGATTAGTTCAGCGCTAAGTCCAATTGCGCGAGTGGAGATATCGAAGAATATTCCAGTTGTATTTATTAGGGAAGGAAGCGTTTCCGACCCCATAAAGTATATATATTCTTTATCAGCATCACTTGAAGAGTCGATCTAGCCATGTCCGTTTGTCCGTTTCTACGTAAACTAGTCTCTCAGTTTTAAAGCTATCGGGCTGAAACTTTCCCAAAAGTCTTATTTCTTTTGCAGGTAGTATATAAGTCGGAACCAGCCGGATCGGACAACTATATCTTATAGCACCCATACGAATAAACGGAACAAACATTTTTTTTTTAATTTCTTTGGGGTTTTTTAACATATAAACTCCTACGCTTGGAAATAACATTTTTTAATTAGGTCTGAATTTCGAATTTAATTTTATCAAAATCGGACGACTAAATCAAATATCTGCCATAGGAACGATCGGAAAATTGGTGGGAAAATGATATGAAACAAATTATAGCTTCAGTGTTTTTTTTTGTATTTTATACCCGTTACTCGTAGAGTAAAAGGTTATACTAAATTCGTCGGAAAGTATGTAACGGGCAGAAGGAAGCGTTTCCGACCCCATAAAGTATATATATTCTTGATCAGTATCACTAGCCGAGTCGATCTAGCCATGTTCGTACGTCTGTCTGTCCGTCCGGATGAACGCTGAGATCTCAGGAACTATAAGATCTATGCTATTGAGATTTGTAGTACAGATTCCTGAGCTTCTTACGCAGCGCAAGTTTGTTTCAGCAGCGTGCCACGCCCACTCTAACGCCCACAAACCGCCCAAAACTGTGACTCCTACAGTTTTGATGCTAGAATAAAAATTTTATCTGGAATGTATTGTTGTCATCAACACCTATCGATTGACCCAAAAAAAGTTTGCCACGCCCACAAACTTCAAAGAATCGTAAATATGAACGTGAATATCTAGGAAACTATCAAAGATAGAGAATTGAGACCTCAGATTTGGATTTCGTATCCTTGTACGCAGCGCACGTTTGTTGGCGCCCACAATTTTTATGCTAGAATAAAAATTTTAACTGAAATGTATTGGTCGCGTCAATACCTATCGATTGATAAAAAAAAAATTTGCCACGCTTACTCTAACGCCCATAACGCTTAAATCTGTCTACCCCCGGTAGGTGGCGCATTTTAATCTCGCTTTGCTGCTTGCATATCTTTATTTCCCTTTGGTCCCTTTTCGTGAGTAACGGGTATCTGATAGTCGAGGTACTTGACTATAGCGATCTTCCTCGTTAAATTTAATAATTGTAACTGCGTGGGTATCCTTTCCTTTCTTGTTAATTTTTTGCTTCTTGTATACAAATGTATATTAAAGCCCCTATAAATTCGTTTAAATTATTTATTTTAAATATATTTCGGGTCCATTATAAAATGTTTGGATGACTTAGTAATACATGGCCGATTACTCTGAGATTGGACCCTTCATTTAGCTTTGTAATAGTGACAGAAAGCTCTTCTCCTGTCCTCAATAGATGACTTCCAGCGGAGTAGGCGACGTCAACATACCCAGCTGGGCATCCTCAGACAAATTTATAGCAGTTTAACAGAACAGCAAGTTACAGTGTCCAAGAAGTAAATAAATGCGAATTTGACAAATGCAATTAATTAAATACAATCGAATTACAGATACCAACGATTTGCAAAATAGAATAAACACCGCAAAATGTTATACTTATTTAAAAAAATTTGGTCGGTTGTCCGAGTGACCTCGACAACTCAGTCAAAAACAAGAATGAACGCTATAGTCGACGGCCTCGAATATTACATACCCGTTACTCAACTAAAGGAAGTGGAAGGGAGAAGGAGATATGCAGCATTTCGGCTGTTTCCGAGATTAAACACTTTGTTTGCCAAAACCCATCTTTCTAGCTTTTATAGTTCCCGAGATCTCGGCGCTCATACGAACGGTCAGGCAGAACCTATAAAAAATTGAAGTTTTCTTATTTAATTAGATATAACCGGATATTCATACATAAATATACACAGAGTTATACAAGTTGGTTGTTTTGTTCGATTCATTCAATTGTGTAGCTTAAGCCTATAGAATAATTCATTACTTTATTTTGGAATATATTTATTATGCATAGATAAGTCTTTTCCATCATAGGTAATGCCCTCGTAGAAGAACTTTCGATTTGAGCGGCATTGAGGACCACATCTGGTAGAGCCACAACTACGGCACTCATACCAACAACCTTCACATTCTTTATTTAAGCAGTCGCCTGAAAATAAACATATTTTATTTTAAATGTCAACTGTTTCAGGGGTGCCACAAAAATGAACTCCAGAGCTTGGTGATCAAAATAAAAAACTTCCTCCAATTCAGCGCTTTTCGATTTATGTGACACCCTTGAAAGTATGTTTTTAATTTTCTCACAAATATCTAGACCGTTGATGCGGATATTTCCGTATTCATCATACGCGCTATTTTTTCCGAAGCATTGCCCTTTCTTCTTCCCTTTTCTTTTATTTTTGTCTGAATCTATTCCTTCATTTGCGTTATAAACGCCTATTCTCCTTTGTCTCTGTCGCAGGTTGCGACCTATAGAATAGTCGGGATCAATATATGAACTCATTACTTTCTGAGAATTTCTAATAAAATAATATGACCGCGTATTTATTATTGAAATATACCGTGTCCGTTATGCTCCCACTACTGGAGTAGTTTGGTATTAT